>NW_024070188.1:43497432-43638371 GCF_014754425.2 Oryx dammah | reverse complement strand
ATTTGCTCTAATACTATCCCATATGTGTGTGTGTGTGTGTATGTATATATATATATATATATATATATATATATATAGGCTTCAAATAAAGATGGAAAGATAAAACTGTGAGGCAAATAAAGACAACTTTCTGCTTAGTGATTGAATTAGTAAAGTATCCTTCACTACTGTAATATCCTACATGTAGTAGACAATTGACAAATATATTAGGCAATAACCTAACCTGGTTTAATTAATAATAACTGTTAGAAATAAATGTGTGGGTTAACATCTTCCATTTTGTTTAATGGAAATAAAAATAAACAAATGGGACCTAATTAAACTTAATAGATTTTGTACAATGAAAGAAACTATAAGCAAGGTGAAAAGACAACCCTTATAATAGGAGGAACTAATACCAAATGGAACAATTGACAAATAATTAATCTCCAAAATATGTGAAGCTCATTCAGTTCAATACCAGAAAAACAAACAATCCAATCAAAAGTGGCCAAAAGGCCCAAACCGACATTTCTCCAAAGACATATAGATGACTAATAAACACATGAAAAGATGCTCACCATCACTCATTATCAGAGAATGAAAATCAAAACAGTGAGGTATCAACTCACACCAGTCAGAATGTCTGTCATCAAAAAGTCTACAAACGATAAGTGTTGGAAACGGTGTGGAGAAAAGGAAACTTCTTACACTGTTGGTGGGAATGAAAACTGGTACAGCCACTATGAAGAACAGTGCAGAGATTCCTCAAAAAAAATGGGACTAGAACTGCCAGACAATGCAGCAATTCTATTACTGGGGATATACCCTGAAGAAAACAGAACTGAAAAAGACACATGTAGCCCAATGTTCACTGCAGCACTATTTAAAATAACTTGGACATGGAAGCAACCTAGATGTCCATCAGTAGATAAATGGATAAGGAAGTTGTGGCACATATACATAATGGAATATTACTCAGCTATAAAAAGGAACACATTTGAGTCAGTTCTAAAGAAGTGGTTGAACTTAGAACCTATTACACACAATGAAGTTAAGTCAGAAAGAGAAATACTGTATATCAACATATATGTATGGAATCTAGAAAGATGATGTTGACAATCCTATGTTCAGGACCGCAAAGGAGACACAGAAGTAAAGAACAGACTTTTGGATTCAGTGGGAGGAGAGGGTGGGGTGATTTTGAGAATAGAATTGAAACATACATATTACCATATGTAAAACAATAACCAGTGAGAGTCTGATGCATGAAGCAGGGCAAACAAAGCTGGTGCTCTGTGACAATCTACAAGGATAGGGTGGGGTGGGAAGTGGGGGTGTTCAAAATGGAGGGGACACATGTATATCTAAGAATGATTCATGTTGATATACGGGAAAACCATCACAAAATTGCAAAATAATTATCCTCCAATTAAAACAAATAAATTAAAAACAAGAAACAAATATGTGAGTTCGGAGGGGAAGGAATATATTATTCCATAAAGTGAAGTGAAAGTGAAGTTGCTCAGTTGTGTCTGACTGTTTGCTACCCCATGGACTGCAGCCCACCAGGCTCCTCTGTCCATGGGATTTTCCAGGCCAGAATACTGGAGTGGGTTGTCACTTCCTTCTCTAGGGGATTTTCCCAACCCAGGGATCGAACCCAGCTCTCCCACATTGCAGGCAGATGCTTTAACCTCTGAGCCACCAGGGAACCCGCTCCAGTATTCCTGGGCTTCCCTTATGGCTCCGCTGGTTAAGAATCTGCCTGCAATGCAGGAGACCTGGGTTTGATCCCTGGGTTGGGAAGATCCCCTGGAGAAGGGAAAGGCTGGCTACCCACTCCAGTATTCTGGCCTAGAGAATTATTCCATAAGTCACATATAAATGATTGCTTTTCAAATTGCATCCATTATTTCACATATTACATCAAAACAATCTTCAAATAAATTGAAAGTGAAACTCATTCAATCATGTCTGAGTCTTTGCAACCCCATGGACTATACAGTCCATGGAATTCTCCAGGTCAGAATACTGGAGTGGGTAGCCTTTCCCTTCTCCAGGGGATTTTCCCAACCCAAGGATTGAACCCAGGTCTCCCACATGGCACGCAGATTCTTTACCAGCTGTGCCACAAGGGAAGACCAAGAATACTGGAGTGGGTAGCCTATACCTTCAGCAGATCTTCCCAAACCAGGAATCAAACCAGGGTCTCCTGCATTGCAGGTGGATTTTTTAAAAATTATTTATATTTTTATTGAAGGATAATTGCTTTACAGAATTTTGTTTTCTGTCAAACCTCAACATGAATTAGCAATAGGTATATATATATATATCCCCTTCCTTTTTAAACTTCCTCCCATCTCCCTCCCTCACCCAGCCCTCTAGTTTGATACAGAGCCCCTGTTTGAGTTTCCTGAGCCATACAGCAAATCCCTGTCGGCTATCTATTTTACATATGGTAATGTAAGTTTCCATGTTACTCTTTCGATATATCTCACCCTCTCCTCCCATCTCCCCACGTCCATAAGTCTATTCTCTATGTCTGTTTCTCCACTGCTGCTCTGCAAATAATGTCTTCAGAAAAATTTTTCTAGATTTCCATATATATGCATTCAGTTCAGTTCAGTTGCTCAGTCGTGTCCGACTCTTTGCCACCCCATGAATTGCAGCATGCCAGGCCTCCCTGTCCATCACCAACTCCCGGAGTTTACTCAAACTCATGTTCATCGAATCGGTGATGCCATCCATCCATCTCATCCTCTATCATCCCTTTCTCCTCCTGCCCTCAATCGCTCCCAGCATCAGAGTCTTTTCCAATAAGTCAACTCTTCGCATGAGGTGGCCAAAGTATTTAGACTACAATATTTATCTTTCTCTTTCAGACTCACTTCACTCTGTCTAATATGTTCTAGGTTCATCCACCTCATTAGAACAGAGCCAAATGCATTCCTTTTCATGGCAGAGCAATATTCTTTTGTGTATATGTACCACAGCTTCTTTATCTATTTATCTGTCAATGGTCATCTAGGTTGCTTCCGTGTTCCAGTTATTGTAAATAGTGTTGCAATGAACAATGGGATACATGTGTCTCTTTCAATTTTGGTTTCCTCAGGGTATATGCCTAGGAGTGGGATTGCTGGGTCATATGGTGGTTTTGTTCCTAGTTTTTTGTTTTTTAAGGAATCTCCATACCGTCTTCCATAGTGACTGTATCAATTTACATTCCCACCAAAAGTGCAAGAGTGTTCCCTTTTCTCCACACCTTCTCCATCATTTATTGTTTGTAGACGTTATGATGATGGCCATACTGACCAGTGTAAATTGATACCTCATTGTGGTTTTGATTTGCATTTCTCTAATAATGAGTGATGGTGAGCATCTTTTCATGTGTTTGTTAGTCATCTGTATGTCTTCTTTGGAGAAAGATCTGTTTAGGTCTTTTTCCCACTTTTTAATTGGGTGGTTTGTTTTTCTGGCATTGAGTTGTATAAGCTGCTTGTATATTTTGGAAATTAATCCTTTGTTAGTTCTTTAATTTGCTATAATTTTCTCCCATTCTGAGGGTTGTCTTTTTCATCTTGCTTATAGCTTCCTTTGCTGTGCAAGAGCTTTTAAGTTTAACTAGGTCCCACTTGTTTACTTTTGCTTTTATTTCCGTTACTCTACGAGGTGGCTCATAGAGGATCTTGCTTTGATTAATTAATGTCATCGATCGTTCTGCCTATGTTTTCCTCTAAGAGTTTTACAGTTTTTGGTCTTACATTTAGGTTTTTAATCCATTTTGAGTTTATCTTTGTGTATGATGTTAGGAAGGGTTCTAATCTCATTCTTTTACATGTAGCTGTCCAGTTTTCCCAGCACATTTATTCAAGAGGCTGTCATTGCCCCATTGTATATTCTTGCCTCCTTTGTCAGAAATAAAGTACTCCTAGGTGCATAGGTTTATTTTTGGGCTTTAATCTTGTTCCATTAGTCTATATTTCTGTTTTTGTGCCAGTACCATATTGTCTTGATGACTGTAGCTTTGTAGTATGTTCTGAAGTCAGGAAGGTTGATTCCTCAAGTTCCATTCTTCGTTCTCAAGACTGCTTTGGCTATTCGGGGTCTTTTGTGTTTCCATATGAATTGTGAAGTTTTTTTTTCTAGTTCTGTGGAAAATGCTATTGGTAATTTGATAGGGATCTCATTGAATCTGTAGATTGTATTTGGTAATATAGTCATTTTCACAATTTCGATTCTTCCTACTCAGGAACATGGACTACCTCTCCATCTGTTTCTGCCAACTTTGATTTCTTTCATCAGTGTCTTATAATTTTCTGTGTATAGTTCTTTTGGGTTAGTTTATTCTTAGATATATAATCCTTTTTGTTGATTGGTGAATGGGATTGATTCCTTAATTTTTCTTTCTGATTTTTCATTGTTAGTATATAGAAATGCAAGTGTATTAATTTTGTATTCTGCAACTTTGCTAAATTCACTGATTAGCTCTAGTAATTTTCTGATACTATCTTTAGGATTTTCTATGTACAGTATTATGTCATCTGCAAATGGTGAGAGCGTTACTTCTTTTCCAATCTGGATTCTTTTTACTTCTTTTTCTTCTCTGATTGCTGAAACTAGGACTTACAGAACTATGTTGAATAATAGTTGTGAGTGGACACCCTTGTCTTGTTCCTGATCTTAGGGGGAATGCTTTCAGTGTTTCACTACTAAGAATAATGTTTGCTGTAAGCTTATCATATATGGTCTTTACTATGTTTTTATCTTTCAATTTGTTAATATGGTGTATCACATTGATTGATTTGCATATATTATAGAATCTTTGCATCCCTGAAATAAACCCAACTTGATCATGGTGTATGAGGTTTTTGATGTGTTGTTGAATTCTGTTAGCTAAAATTTTGTTGAAGGTTTTTGCATCTATGTTTATCAGTGATATTGACATGTAATTTTCTATTTTGGTGCTGTTTTGGATTCAGGGTGATGGTGGCTTCATAGAATGAGTTTGGAAGTGTTCCTTCCTCTGCAATTTCTTGAAAGAATTTTAGAAGGACAGGCATTAGCTCTTCTCTAAATGTTTGATAGAATTCTCCTGTGAAGCCATCTGGTCCTGGGTTTTGCTTTCTGGGAGGTTTTTGATCACAGCTTCAATATCAGTGCTTGTAATTGAGTTGTTCATCATTTCTATTTCTTCCTGGTTCAGTCTTGGAAGACTGAACTCTTCTAAGAATCTGTCCATTTCTTCCAGGTTATCCATTTTATGCCAGATAGTTGTTCATAACAGTCTCTTACAATCCTTTGTATTTCTACAATGTCTGTGGTACCCTCTCCTTTTTCATTTCTAATTTTGTTGATTTTATTCTCTTTTTTTCTTGATGTATCTGGCTAAATGTTTGTCAATTTTATTTATCTTCTCAAAGAACCAACTCTTAGTTTTATTAATCTTTACTATTGTTTCTTTCACTTCTTTTTCATTTATTTCTGCTTGGATCTTTATAATTTTTTTCCTTCTACTAATTTGCGGAGGTTTCGTTCTTCTTTTCCCAGTTGTTTTAGGTGTAAAGTTAGGTTGTCTATTCAGTGTTTTTCCTGTTTCTTGAGGTAGAGTTGTATTGCTATAAACTTCCCTCTTAGAACTGCTTTTGTTGCATTCTGTAGGTTTTGAGTTGCCGTGTTTTCATCTTCATTTGTTTCTAGAAATTTTTTGATTTCCCTTGTGATTTCTTAAGTAATCTGTTGGTTATTTAGAAACATGTTGTTTAATCTCCATGTGTTTGTGTTTCTTACAGTTTTTTTTCTTGTAATTGATACCTAGTCTCATAGCATTGTGGTCAGAGAAGATGCTTGATATGAATTCAATTTTCTTAAATTTACTGAGGTTTGATTTGTAACCCAAGAAGTGATCTATCCTGGAGAATGTTCAATGTGCACTTGAGAAAAATGTGTATTCTTCTGCATTTGGATGAAATGTCCTGAAGGTTATCAATGAGATGCATCTCATCTAATGTATTATTTAAGACTTGTGTTTCCTTATTAATTTTCTGTTTTGATGATCTGTTCATTGGTGTGAGTGGGGTGTTAAAGTCTCCTACTATTATTGTGTTACTGTCAATTTCTCCTTTTAGGTCTGTTAGTGTTTGTCTTCAGAGAAGGCAATAGCACCCCACTCCAGTACTCCTGCCTGGAAAATCCCATGGATGGAGGAGCCTGGAAGGCTGCAGTCCATGGGGTCGCTGAGGGTCGGACGCGACTGAGCGACTTCCCTTTCACTTTTCGCTTTCATGTATTGGAGAAGGAAATGTCAACCCACTCCAGTGTTCTTGCCTGGAGAATCCCAGGGACGAGGGAGCCTGGTGGGCTGCCATCTCTGGGGTCACAGAGTCGGACATGACTGAAGTGACTTAGCAGCAGCAGCAGCAGTGTTTGTCTTATGTATTGAGGTGCACCTATGTTGGGTACATAGATATTTACAACTGTTATGTCTTCCTCTTGGATTGATCCCTAGATCATTATGTAGTGTCCTTCCTTATCACTTGTAATCTTCTTTATTTTAAGGTCCATTTTGTCTCATGAGGATTGCTATTCCACCTTTCTTTTGCTTTCCATTTGCATGAAATGTTTTTCCATCCTCTCACTTTCAGTCTATATGTGTCTTTAGGTTTGAAGTGGGTTTCTTGTAGACAGTGTATATATATATATATACATATGTCTTGTTTTTGTATCCATTCAGCCAGTTTGTGTCTTTTGGTTGGAGCATTTAATCCATTTACATTTAAAGTAATTATTGATATATATGTTCCTATTGTCATTTTATTAATTATTTGGGGTTGATTTTGTAGATTTTTTTTTTCTTCTGTTGTATTTCTTGACTATATAAGTCCTTTTAAAATTTGCTGTAAAACTGGTTTGGTGGTACTGAACTCTCTTAACTTTTGCTTGTCTGAAAAGCTTTTTATTTCTCCATCAGTTTTGAATGAGATCCTTTCCAGGTACAGTGATCTTGGTTGTAGATTTTTCCCTTTCAGTACTTTAAAACTATAAATATATCCTTCTATACCCTTCTATTCCCTTCTGGCCTGCAGAGTTTTTGCTGTAAGATCAGCTGTCAAGCCTATGGGGTTTCCCTTATATGTTACTTGTTGCTTTTCTCTTGCTGCTTTTAATATTATTTCTTTGTGTTTAGTCTTTATTAGTTTGATTAGTATGTGTCTTGGCATGTTTCTCCTTGGGTTTATCCTGTATGGGACTCTTAGTGACTCTTAGACTTGATTGACTATTTCCTTTTCCATGTTGGGGAACTTTTCATCTATAATCTCTTCAAAAATTTTCTCATACACTTTCTTTTTCTCTTCTTCTGGGACACCTATAATTTGAATGTTGGTGTATTTGATATTGTCCCAGAGGTCTCTGAGACTATCTTCAGTTCTTTTTATTCTTTTTTCTTTATATTGCTCTTCAGACGTTATTTCCACTATTTTATCTTCCAGCTCACTGATTCATTCTTGTGCTTCGGATATTTTGCTATTGGTTCCTTCTAAAATATTTTAAATTTCACTAATTATGTTGCCTGTCTCCATATGTTTATTCTTTAATTCTTCTAGTTCTTCACTGATTCATTCTTGCATTTTCTCCATTGTGTTTTCAAGGCTTTTGATCATCTTTGCTATCATTATTCTGAATTCTTTTTCAGAGAGTTTGCCTATTTCCTCTTCATCTTTTTGGACTTCTCAGTTTCTAGTTTATTCTTTCATTTGTCTAGTGTTTCTCTGCCTTTTATCTTTTTTATTAACTTATTTTGTTTGAGGTCTCCTTTTCCCAGGCTTCAGAGTTAAATTATTTCTTCCTTTTGGTTTCTGCCCTCCTAAGGTTGGTCCACTGGTTTGTGTAAGCTTCATATAAGGTGAGATTTGTGCCAAGTTTTTGTTTGTTTGTTTTTCCTCTGATGGGCAAGGCTGAGTTAGGTAGTAATCCTGTCTGCTGATGATTGAGTTTGTATTTTTGTTTTGTTTGTTGTGTAGATGTAGTAATCAGGGTGCTATTGGTCTTTGGGTGGTTATATTCAAGTAGTTTCCTTTGTGTGAGTTATCACTATTTGATACTTCCTAGGGTTAGTTCTCTGGTAGTCTAGGGTCTTGGAGTCAGTTCTCCCACTCCAAAGGCTCAGGGTTTGATCTCTGATCAGGAATGAAGGCTCCACAAGTGGTTTGTTATGCCATTAAGTGATATTAAAACAAATATTCAAAATGAGAAACCAAAGATGAACCAGATCTATGGCAGTTACAAAATTAGGCAAATAATAATTAAAATAATAGAATATACTCATATACTGCTACAATCATGAGGAAAGTCAAAACAGTCCAACAAAAATAAAGTACAATAGATTGACCTGGCAAACAAAGGAAATAAAATATTATATTTACCAGTTAAAAACAAAACTAACTAAAGCACAAAGTGGAAAACAAAACTAAAACAAAATGCCAAGTGGGGAAGAAAACAATGAAAATAAAACAAATATTTTGAGAGGAAATGAAGGAAAGTAAGTATAGACATGTAATTTAAATAGAAGTAGATCAAGAAGATTTATATACATTAAAGATTAACTGCAAGGGTAAAAGAACAGTAGGAAAAGCAAAGGAATAATTGTAGAAAGATAATAATGTTTAAAAAATTAAAAATTAAAATTAGAAAAAGGGGGAAAAAACAGAAGAAGAAAGAAAAGAGGGGAAAAAAAGGAGAAAACTCTGCAGAACTGCAACAGTCTAATGTAGAGGCAGAGATTTATAACAACAATATAGAGTATAGCTGAATATACACATACACTTATACACCCATAAGCAAAATCAAAGCAGTCCAACAAAAATAAAGCACAATAGATTGATCCAGCAAACAAAGGAAACCAAAAATCATGTCTACCAGAACAAAACTAACTAAAGCACAAACTGGAAAAGAAAACTAAAGCAAGGTGCCAAGTGGAGAATAAAGCAATGAAAATAAAACTAACAAATATGTTGAAAGGAAAGGAAAGAAAAAAAAAGAAAGAATAGATATGCAAAGTTAAATAGAAGGAGATAAAGAAAATTTATATACATTAAAGATTAACTGCAAGGGGAAAAGAACAGTAGGAAAAGCAAATAAAAAATTTAGATAAAATAATAATAAGTTAAAAAATTAAAATTAAAAGAGAAAAGAAAAAAAAAAAAAAAAAAAAGGAAATCTCCCTAGAACTGCAAAAGCCCAACGTGGAGGCAGAGGTTTATAGCAACAATAAAATATGTGACTGAGGAAAAAAAAAAAAAGAAAGAAAAAATGTTACAAAGCTTAATTAGATTTCATAGTGTGAATAAAATCGACAACTAAAACAGCACGGGGGTGGGTGAAAAAATCCAAGAGAATCTACAGAACAGGTCAAAACATAAGAATAATAAATGCTTTTCTTGAGTCACTGCTGTCAGAGTCCTTTCCCTTTCTGGGAGTCACAGACAACCTCACCTCCCTAGGATGCCCTCCAACACTGTGCTGATCTCTGGACCTGTTGTGGAGGTAGCTCAGATTCTAATCTTTTCCTACTTCTGTGCATTCTTGCCTCCAATGTCCACAGCTATCAGAACTAGTGCATTTTCTTTTGTGAGAGCTCTCAATGACCTTTTATATATTCCATAGACACAGAGTCTGCCTAGTTGATTGTGTGGATTTAAGCTGCAGCTTGTACAGCTGGTGGGGAGGTTTAGGGTCTTCTTCCTTAGTCACACTGCCCTTGGGTTTCAATTGTGGTTTTATTTCCATCTCTGCATGTGGGTTGTCCACTGAAGTTTGCTCCTGAGGCTGCCTTGAAAGACTTGGGTTTGCCCTCTGTGAGGGCCAGGTATGGAGGTGGTGCAGCTGTTTGCGTTGCAGTGGTTCTGGCAGCACCAGGTACTCAGGGGTATTGGCAGCTAGGGCAGCAGGAAATATAGTGCTCTAAAAGAGTATGGCAACCAGTATTGGCCAATACACTCCAGTATTCTTGCCTGGAGAACTCCCCACCCTCACAGAGAGGCCTGGTAGGCCACAGTCTACAGGGTCGCAAAGAGTCAGACACGACTGAAGTGACTTTGCACACATAGAGGCAAGACCTTTTTGCCTGTGGCAGCTCTGCCCCAGTGAGAGTTGAGCATGAAGGTGGTGCAGCTCCTTGGCTTGCAGGGACCCTGGCGGCACCAAGTGTGCAGGGACACCGACTACCTCTTCCACAAAAGTTATGGCCCTATCAGAGTCTTTTTTCGAGCCTCTTATAGCTGGCAATCAGAAAGCATCTTTGGCTGGTGTTTCTCTGTAGCTCCGCCTGTTCAGGCACTTAGTGGACTCCCTTGCTTGAGGTCCTTATCTGTTGTTCAGTGCATCAGGCAAATAGAGGGGCCACCCTGACTGGGGTCCTACTCTGTAAACTGGCACATTAGGCACTTAAGGGGCACCCTGAGTGGGGTCCTACTCTGTAGTTCAGTGGATCAGGCCTTTGATCAGCCAGCCTCTCTATTGTTCAGCTTCCAATGCCAGCGTTTGGGTGGAGAGAGGCTATGGTGATGGCTCCATCCCCTAAGTGTTACTCAGCAGTGTTGCCTTGCTTCCATGGCTGCCTGGCTTTCCTCTACAGGCATTTCCCACCACCATCTCCTCCCTCACATCCCCTGGATCTGTCTCTCCACAGTCAACAGTAGTCCTCGCCCTGAGATTGCTCCACAATCCTAAACTCCAGCTCCCAGCCGTTGCACCTTCCAGGAGATCTATGTCCCTGACCGGGGTATGTATGACTACAGCAAGGATTGTCTGATTCTCATTCCAGTTAGGCTGCCACAGATCAGCTGTTTCACTCCCAGCCTTAAATGTTTCTCCTCTGACTTAGACAATTGCCCCGATGTGGGGATTGGACCCCATGCTGCAGTTCTCCCACCCACCGAGGGCAGGTCCAGTCCTACTAACACCTCTGTTTTTTCCCTAGTTGCTTCATCCTACCGAGTTTTGCGTTGGTCTATATATTCTTTTCCTCTGGTCGGTACTCCTGTGTGCTCTCAGCTGGTGTTCTGCATGCACTGCTGTGTCTGAAGGTGTATTCCTGTTCTATCCATCGAGAGAGATGTACTCCACATCTACCTACTCCTTCACCATCTTTTTCTTTCCATTGCACGTGGATTTTTTACCAACTGAGCTATCAGGGAAGCCCATTCAAGTACATTGAATATTTATGTATTTATAAAAACAGAAGAAAATTAAATGAATATCTTTTAATCTGGGTGCGTTTGATGGAAAGCAATTTTCTAAATTCAGAAAAAATGAGGTAAAATGCAATAAAAGGTTGACAAATATAAGCACATTCTATGTTTTTAATATGAAGAAAAATTAGTATGTTTGAAAGCCATTTGCTGCAATTAAAGTAGATAATTAAAAATTAAATCTTACAAATTTATGCACAACACTAAAACTTCAAAATGTAAATGACAAAAAGTGTCAATAGTCATTATAAATAATATCTAACTTAAAAATCATAATACTTATTAAGAAGTAAAGAAATGCCAATTTAACCATGAATGAAACATCCCTTTCAATTTCAGTTCAGTTCAGTTCAGTTCAGTTGCTCAGTCGTGTCCAACTCTTTGCGACCTCCTGAATCACAGCACGCCAGGCCTCCCTGTCGATCACCAACTCCCGGAGTTCACTCAGACTCACATCCATCGAGTCAGTGATGCCATCGAGCCATCTCATCCTCTGTTGTCCCCTTCTCCTCCTGCCCCCAATCCCTCCCAGCATCAGAGTCTTTTCCAATGAGTCAACTCTTCACATGAGGTGGCCAGAGTACTGGAGTTTCAGCTTTGGAATCATTCTTTCCAAAGAAATCCCAGGGATGATCTCCTTCAGAATGGACTGGTTGGATCTCCTTGCAGTCCAAGGGACTCTCAAGAGTCTTCTGCAACACCACAGTTCAAAAGCATCAATTCTTTGGTGCTCAGCTTTCTTCACAGTCCAACTCTCACATCCATACATGACCATAGGAAAAACCATAGCCTTGACTAGACGGACCTTAGTTGGCAAAGTAATGTCTCTGCTTTTGAATATGCTATCTAGTTTGGTCATAACTTTTCTTCCAAGGAGTAAGTGTCTTTTAATTTCATGGCTGCAACCACCATTTGCAGTGATTTTGGAGCCCCACAAAATAAAGTCTGACACTGTTTCCACTGTTTCCCCATCTATTTCCCATGAAGTGATGGGACCAGATGCCATGATTTTCATTTTCTGGATGTTGAGCTTTAAGCCAACTTTTTCCCTCTCCTCTTTCACTTTCATCAAGAGGTTTTTTAGTTCCTCTTCCCTTTCTGCCATAAGGGTGGTGTCATCTGCATATCTGAGATTATTGACATTTCTCCCGGCAATCTTGATTCCAGCTTGTGCTTCTTCCAGACCAGCCTTTCTCATGATGTACTCTGCATATAAGGTAAATAAGCAAGGTGACAATATACAGCCTTGACGTACTCCTTTTCCTATTTGAAACCAGTATGTTGTTCCATGTCCAGTTCTAACTGTTGCTTCCTGACCTGCATACAGATTTCTCAAGAGGCAGGTGAGGTGGTCTGGTATTCCCATCTCTTTCAGAATTGTCCACAGTTTCTTGTGATCCACACAGTCAAAGGCTTTGGCATAGTCAACAAAGCAGAAATAGATGTTTTTCTGGAACTCTCTTGCTGTTTCCATGATTAAGAAACACTTTGGAGAAGGCAATGGCACCCCATTCCACTGTTGCCTGGAAAATCCCATGGATGGAGGAGCCTGGTAGGCTGCAGTCCATGGGGTTGCTAAGAGTGGGACACTACTGAGAGACTTCACTTTCACTTTTCACTTTCATGCATTGGAGAAGGAAATGGCAACCCACTCCAATGTTCTTGCCTGGAGAATCCCAGGGAGGACGGGGGAGCCTGGTGGGCTGCCGTCTATGGAGTCAGACAGAGTCGGACATGACTGAAGTGACTTAGCAGCAGCAGCAGCAGCAGCAGCAGCAGCAGCAAGAAACACTTTATGTTAGTAAAAGAGAAGTAAATGTGCATATTTTAACTTCACTTGTAGAAGTGCAGTTTATATAACTAATTTTAAAAGTATTTTTGTAATATATGCTAAACAACATTAGCAAATTCCATTTCTTGAATTCTAACATAAGGAAATTACATGAGGGTGGTAGAAGGGTGGAGAGGTGGAAAGTACTAAGCAAAATTTATTTAGTGAGGCATTATTCATGATAGTTAATTTTATAAATGACTTTAATATCATATAATTGGGAATATTTGTAAACTGTGTAATATTTATTCAATACAATACAGCTATTAAAATTATATGTTTAAAGAACAATAGGATCATCCACGTTTTCATGCAATTTCCTTTTATAATTTGAAGAAATCTAGTTCAATGCAACGGAGAAGACAATGGCACCCCTCTCCAGTACTCAGAGTTGGATATGACTGAGCGACTTCCCTTTCACTTTTCACTTTCATGCATTAGAGAAGGAAATGGCAACCCACTCCAGTGTTCTTGCCTGGAGAATCCCAGGGACGGGGGAGCCTGATGGGCTGCCATCTATGGGGTCATACAGAGTCGGACACGACTGAAGTGACTTAGCAGCAGCAGCAGCAGTTCAATGCAAAATAGGATTGGTTCACTAAGATTTTCCTAGGAAAAAGAATTTCCCTGTTATTCAAAGAAATTGAGAGAAAATTTTAAGAAATCATAATTTTAGTTGTTTAAACGCTGATATGTAGTCCTGCTTACCCATGTGGGTAGATTATTTTAACATAACTCAAAATCTCTTGGATTGTGCTGCTACTTGCAAGTGTAGGAATTCAGTTTCCACAGCTCACCCCGGCACACAATCCATTGCCAAGATTTCAAGAACTCTGGAGTTTTCTGGCTTCTACACGTGCTTATGACAAATCCTACTTTCTTTGGGGCAACAGCTTCTTCTCTGCTAGAGCCATTTTCTGTTTCTAAGAGTTGATGTTTGTGTATATTGCACAGATCACCAAGACTAGCCATCTCTAGTGAAATCAACATGATTTTTACCACTGTGTTAGATTTAGCTGCTTCACCCCCCTCCCTCCCGGAGCACACTTCTACTCCACTGAACATTGCAGTTTCTACCGCTCTTTTATGTGTCCTCAAAGTTGCCATGATTAGGCCTGCTGCTTTCTGCTTTCCAGGGCATTCCCATCCCCTTGGAAATCCTTGATGCACTGCCAAAAATTCAACTTCTTCATCAAACAGTTCAAAGTTTTTCACCAGTTAGAGGGATGTTTTCACCGTTTTCCCAAGTATATCCTTCTGTGTTCCATGCCCCTGATTCTGTCTCTCACTTGTCCCAGCCACCAAGCACTCATGGTTCCAAAATAGTATGACAACTATATCAAAAGGGATATATAACAAGGAAGAAATCTTTTTTCCCCCATAATACCACTTCCCACTAGAGGGTCTCAACGCAGTGCTGCTTGAGATCCAAGCTTTACAAAGTGAGATTACCATTTTCTCCCCCTCACATTCATTTTCATTTCAAAGACCTAAATTCAAGTGACAGGCACCCAGCTGTATTCATAATAGCTAGTCTTTTTTTTTTTTGTTGATGATTAAAATCTTTTTGACTAGATTAGATTCTCACATCTGGCTTTATGCCTTTCACATCTTCCTAGTAATCCAGCTGTCCACTTCCCGTCTTTCTTACCAAGCTACTTTCTTGAACAGAATCTCCCCTTTCCTGTACATCCCAATGGGAAGCATACACACACACTCTCCCTGGGGAAACTCTAGAGTTCAGGCTAAATCTGAGGCGGCAACAATATCTCCTGTAAGTCATCATCAGAATACTCACTCAGTTCCATTGCTCACATTTTAGATTTTGCATCCAGGATTCAGGTGAAAGATTTGAGAATTAGACAAATGGCTCTCAGAACTCACTTTGGGAATTAAGTTTTTACCTCTCCTCATAGTTCTATCTACCATATTAGGGTCTCAGCAGAACCTCTCTTTTAATACAAAGTTACATATTCTGAGTGTTTGTCAACATGATCACAACCCTAAAATTCAATCAAATGACCAGTCTTATGCATGTAAAAGTAATAACCAATTTGATGAGCTTTATTTTTGTTTGTATTTTAACAGAGCAGATTATATTATTGGGGCTGTATCTACATGGTATCTAAATAATCAATATATGTTTTCCCTTTGACACTTTCACAGCTGGCCCCTGATACACTGCCAAATACACATGTTAATTTAGGACAAGCTGTAGAATAGACAATTGAACTTCAAAGTTTCATAAAAATGTTGCTTGCAAGACACAAAGTTACTAGATTTCTCAAAAAGATATCAAAAAATTATCACAGTATTGAAAGTAAGCTCAAATTCATGATGGATCAGATTATTTTTCCTTGAATATAATTTTTATACTTCCCTTGGATTTGTAATTAGGGTCCTTCTTAAATAATAATAAAAAATGCTAATATTGCATAAAGAATGTTTCTGTTGGCAACTCACTATATAAAAGTCATTATGAAAAGACTTCCCTGGTTGCTCAGATGGTAAAGCATCTGCCTGCAATATGGAAGACCCAGGTTCGATCCCTGGGTTGGGAAGTTCTCCTGGAGAAGGAAATGGCAACCCCCTCCAGTATTCCTGCTTGGAAAATCCCAGGGACGGAGGAGCCTGGTAGGCTACTGTCCATGGGGTCGCAAAGAGTCGGACACGACTGAGCCACTTCACTTCATGAAAAGTCTTATTAATCAAAGTGATACCGAGGTACTGCTGAACTTCTGAAAATAGCTATAAAATAAATCAGATCTCCATCAAGTCTCCAATTATATCCCCCCTGAAAATAAGCATATTAATTTATCTTTCACATAATATAGTTTTAGGTGTCTAAAACAAGATGCTTGAAGAACAATTTCATGTTTCATCCCTAATAATTTTAAAGGCAATGGGCATGGATTTCCATGCTTCCCTGGTGGCTCAGATAGTAAAGAATCTGCCTACAATGCAAGAGACCCAGGTTCAAATCCCTGGGTGGGGAGGATCATCTTGAGAAAGAAATGGCAACCCACCCCCATATTCTTGCTTGGAAAATCCCATGGAAAGAGGAGCCTGGCAGGCTACAGTCCATGGGGTTGCAGAGTCAGACACAACTGAGCAACTAAAACTTTCACATCCATGAATTTCCATTTGATCTTCATATATATATATATATATATATATATATATACACACACACACAGATATATATACATATATGTGTGTGTGTATATAAAACCACAGATATATGGAATACATGTATACATAGAATAAGCATATGTTTATGTCCATATAGAATACATATTTTATATATGGAATACTAAATGCACATATAAATGTATATGTATATGAATACAAATATAAGAAAACACATAATAAAATTATATTAAATGCTTAACCATCCCTAAATTTCTGTCTATTGGATTCTTACCTAATTATTCTCTAGTTTCATACCTGCATTCCTTAAAATGGTAAGTAAATTTCTGTTGCTATGGTTTAGAACTTTGAACAGAAGACTGACAATTATATGATTCAAAGTAGATGACAGTTTGCCTTTTGGAGGTAGTATTTATAGTCTAAAATAATAATTATCTGTAAGATTGTCAAGGGGTTACAAAGTTATTACAATTATTAAACACTTTTATTCATCATAGTAATTTGGAATGCAGCTTTAAATGGTTAGTATCTACCTTTGTAGTAGAAATTATAGATTTTTATATAGTGAGTGAAGAAAAAGATTGAAAAGAGAAAATCTAAGTAAATTAGACATTGATAACTAGTCATAATAATAGATTCTTTAGTGTAAAAGACTTGCCATACTAATCAGGCCAATGGTCCATCCTTCCCATGATTCAATTTCTTGGCAAATTTTCCCAGAATACTTTATATAATAGTAAAGTCAAGATGTTACCATAAATATACTCAATGATCTGTTTTTGGCTATCTAATAGGAATTTAATTTAACCCTTTATTCTGAGTAATATTTTATGGTGAGGAAATCTATATGTTCTCTGATCTACTGGTAAAAGAATCTTTCAAAAGACTTATTTTTAAATGACCTCTTTCATAATTTTTAAGAAAAATAGTTGTTAGAGATTTCTGCTATTTATAAATAATATCAATATTCTTTGTAATTCTATAAAATTAACCCATCTATAAATTCTACCTTCATTTTTTAAAAATAAAAATATTCTATGCTATGTCTAATAACAGAATTTAATCTGTTCCCTTGATTTTCTTGGTCTTATAAATTCCTTTCCTTTCTCTGCTTTTCTTTTTAATTTGTGTTTTAATAACTGGTAATCAAAAAGTGTATTTAAATGTTCCTATTTGAAGGCTGCATTATGGGAAAAGCCTCAGTCAGTGTGGTATAGTGAAAAAAAAAAAAAAAAAGAAAAACCTGTTCAGGAGTCTTTAAGTTCATGATCAAAATCTCAGCTCCCCTAATTACAAGGCATCAGTTCAGTTTAGTCACTCTGTTGTGTCCGACTCTTTGTGACCCCATGAACTGCAGCACCCAAGCCTCCCTGTCCATCACCAACTCTTGGAGTTCACACAAACTCAAGTCCATTGAGTCGGTGATGCCATCCAACAATCTCATCCTCTGTCATCCACTTCTCTTTCCGCCTTCAAACATTCCCAGCATCAGAGTCTTTTCAAATGAATCAGTTATTTGCATCAGGTGGCCAAAGTATTGGAGATTCAGCTTCAACATCAGTCTTTCCAGTGAACACTCAGGACTGCTCTCCTTTAGGATGGACTGGTTGGATCTCCTTGAAGTCCAAGGGACTCTCAAGAATCTTCTCCAACACCATAGCTCAAAGGCATCAATTTTTCAGCACTCGGCTTTCTTTATAGTCCAACTCTCACATCCATACATGACTACTGGAAAAACCATAGCTTTGACAAGATGGACCTTTGTTGGCAAGAAATGTTTCTGCTTTTTAATATGCTCCCTAGGTTGGTGAAGAAAGCTGAGGGCTGAAGAATTGATGCTTTTGAACTGTAGTGTTGGAGAAGACTCTTGAAAGTCCCTTGGATTGCAAGAAGATCCAACCAGTTCATTCTAAAGGAAATCAGTCCTGGGTGTTCATTGGAAGGACTGATGTTGAAGCTGAAACTCTAGTACTTTGGCCATCTCATGTGAAGAATTGACTCGTTGGAAAAGACCCTAATGCTGGGAAGGGTTGGGGGCAGGAGGAAAAAGGGACGACAGAGGATGAGATAGCTAGATGGCATCACCGATTCAATGGACATGGGTTTGGGTAGACTCCGGGAGTTGGTGGTGGACAAGGAGGCCTGGCCTGCTGCGATTCATGGGGTCTCAAAGAGTTGGACACGACTGAGTAACTGAACTGAATTGAACTGCGGTTGGTCATTACTTTTCTTCCAAAGAGCAAGCGTCTTTTAATTTCATGGCTTCAGTCACCATCTGCAGGGATTTAGGAGCCCAGCAAAATAGTCTGTCATGGTTTCCACTGTTTCCACCTCTCTGCCGTGAAGTGATGGGACCAGATGCCATGGTCTTAATTTTCTGAATGTTGAGTTTTAAGCCAACCTTTTCACTCTGCTGTTTCACTTTCATCAAGAGGCTCTTTAGCTCTTCTTGGCTTTCTGCCATAAGGGTGCTGTCATCTGCATGCCTGTGGTTATTGATATTTCTCCTGGCAATGTTGACTCCAGCTTGTGCTTCATCCAGGCTAGAGTTTCTCATCATGTACTCTGCATATAAGTTAAATAAGCAGGGTGACAATATCCAGCCTTGACGTACTCCTTTCCCTATTTGGAACCAGTCTGTTGTTCCATGCCCAGTTCTAACTGTTGCTTCCTGACCTGCATACAAATATCTCATGAGGCAGGTCAGGTGATCTGGTATTCCCATCTCTTTCAGAATTTTCCACAGTCTGTTGTGATCCATTTAGTCAAAGGCTTTGCCATAGTCAATAAGGCAGAAATAGATGGTTCTCTGGAACTCTCTTGCTTTTCTGATGATCCAACGATGTTGTCAGTTTGTTCTCTTGTTCCTTTGCCTTTTCTAAATCTAGCTTGAGCATCTGGAAGTTCGCAATTCATGTATTGTTGAAGCCTGGCTTAGAAAATTTTGAGCATTCCTTTACTAGTGTGTGAAGTGAGTGCAATTGTGTGGTAGTTTGAGCATTCTTTGGCATTGCCTTGCTTTGGGGTTGGAATGAAAACTGACCTTGTCCAGTCCTGTGGCCACTGTGGAGTTTTCCAAATTTGCTGGCATATTGAGTGCAGCACTTTCACAGCATCATCCATCTCAACTGGAATTCTGTCACCTCCACTAGCTTTGTTCATAGTGATGCTTTCTAAGGCCCACTTGACTTCACATTCCAGGATGTCTGGCTCTAGGTGTGTGATCACACCATCATGATTATCTGGGTTGTGAAGATATTTTTGTACAGCTCTTCTATGTATTCTTGCCACCTCTTCTTAATATCTTCTGCTTCTGTTAGGGTCATATCATTTTTGTCCTGTATTGAGCCCATCTTTGCATCAAATATTCCCTTGATATCTCTTATTTTCTTGAAGATATCTCTAGTCTTTACCATTCTATTGTTTTCCTCTATTTCTTGGTTCTGATCAGTTGAGGAAGGCTTACTTTTCTCTCCTCACTATTTTTTGTAACTATGTATTCAAATGGGTATACCTTTCCTTTTCTCCTTTGCCTTTCCCTTTTCTTTTCAGAGTTATTTGTAAGCACTCCTCAGACAACCATTTTGCCTTTTTGCATTTTTTTTTCCTTGGGGATGTTCTATATCCCTCTGTCCTGTACAATGTCAGGAACCTCTGCCCATAGTCCATCAGGCACTCTGTCTATAAGATCTAATCCCTTGAATCTATTTCTCACTTCCACTGTGTAATCGTAAGGCATTTGATTTAGGTCATATCTGAATGGTCTAGTGGTTTTCCTATTTTCTTCAATTTAAGTCTGAATTTGGCAATAAGGAGTTCATGATCTGAGCCACAGTCAGCTCCCAGTCTTGTTTTTGCTGACTATAGAGCTTCTCCAACTTTGGCTGCAAAGAATATAATCAATCTGATTTCAGTATTGACCATCTGATGATGTCCATGTGTAGAGTCTTCTCTTGTGTTTTCTATGACCAGTGTGTTCTCTTTGAAAAACTCTACTAGCCTTTGGAAGAGGGTGTTTTCTATGACCAGTGTGTTCGCTTTGAAAAACTCTACTAGCCTTTGCCCTGCTTTATTCTGTATTCCAAGGCCAAATTTGCTTGTTACTCCACGTATTTCTTGACTCCCTACTTTTGCATTCCAGCCCCGTATAATGAAAATGACATATCTTGGGGGTGTTAGTTCTAGAAGGTCTTGTCAGTCTTCATAGAATCATTCAGCTTCAGCTTCTTCTGCATTACTGGTCGGGGCATAGACTTGGATTACACTGGTATTGAATGTTTTCCCTTGGAAACGAACAGAGATCCTTCTGTCATTTTTGAGATTGCATCCAAGCACTGCATTGTGGAATCTTCTGTTGGCTATGATGGCGCCTACATTTCTTCTGAGGGATTCCTGCCCACAGTAGTAGATATAATGGTCATCTGAGTTAAATTCACCCAATTCAGTCCATCATAGTTCACTGATTCCTAGAATGTTGACATTCATTCTTGCCATTTCCTGTTTGATCACTTCAAACTTGCCTTGATTCATAGATCTAACATCCAGGTTCCTATGCAATATAGGTCTTTACAGCATCCGACTTTGCTTCTATCATCAGTCACAACCTCAACTGGGTGGGTTTTTTTTTTTTTTTTTTGCTTTGGCTCTGTCTCTTCATTCTTTCTGGAGTTATTTCTCCACTGATCTCCAGTAGCATATTGGGTACCTAACGACCTGGGGAGTTCATCTTTCAGTGTTCTATCTTTTTGCTTTTTCATACTGTTCATGCGGTTCTCAATGCAAGAATACTGAAGTGGTCTGCCATTCCATTCTCTAGTGGACTATGTTTTGTCAGAACTCTCCACCATGACCTGTCCGGCAGGTGGCCCTACATGGCATGGCTCATAGTTTCATTGAGTTAGACAAGGATGTGGGCCATGTGACCAGATTGGCTAGTTTTCTGTGATGGTGGTTTTCAGTCTGTCTGTCCTCTAATGGAGAATGGTAAGAGGCTTAGGGAAGTTTCCTGATGGGAGAGACCTACTGAGGGGGAAACTGGGTCTGCTTCTGATGGGTGGAGCCATGCTCAGTAAATCTTTAATCTAATTTTCTGTTGATGGGTAGAGCTGTGTTCCTCTCTGATTTTCAGTTCAGTTCAGTTCAGTCACTCAGTCATGTCCGACTCTTTGCAACCCCATGAATCGCAGCACGCCAGGCCTCCCTGTCCCTCACCATCTCCCAGAGTTCACTCAGACTCACGTCCATCGAGTCCGTGATGCCATCCAGCCATCTCATCCTCGGTTGTCCCCTTCTCCTCCTGCCCCCAATCCCTCCCAGCATCAGAGTTTTTTCCAATGAGTCAACTCTTCTCACTGAGGTGGCCAAGTTACTGGAGTTTCAGCTTTAGCATCATTCCTTCCAAAGAAATCCCAGGGTTGATCTCCTTCAGAATGGACTGGTTGGATCTCCTTGCAGTCCAAGGGACTCTCAAGAGTCTTCTCCAACACCACAGTTCAAAAGCATCAATTCTTTGGTGCTCAGCCTTCTTCACAGTCCAACTCTCACATCCATACATGACCACTGGAAAAACCATAGCCTTGACTAGACGGACCTTAGTTGGAAAAGTATTGTCTCTGCTTTTGAATATGCTATCTAGGTTGGTCATAACTTTTCTTCCAAGGAGTAAGCGTCTTTTAATTTCATGGCTGCAGTCACCATCTACAGTGATTCTGGAGCCCCCCAAAATAAAGTCTGACACTGTTTCCACTGTTTCCCCATCTATTTCCCATGAAGTGATGGGACTGGATGCCATGATCTTCATTTTCTGAATGTTGAGCTTTAGGCCAACTTTTTCACTCTCCTCTTTCACTTTCATCAAGAGGATTTTAAGCTCCTCTTCACTTTCTGTCATAAGGGTGGTGTCATCTGCATATCTGAGATTATTGATATTTCTCCTGGCAATCTTGATTCCAGCTTGTGTTTCTTCCAGCCCAGTGTTTCTCATCATGTACTCTGCATGTAAGTTAAATAAGCAGGGTGACAATATACAGCCTTGACATACTCCTTTTCCTATTTGAAACCAGTATGTTGTTCCATGTTCAGTTCTAACTGTTGCTTCCTGACCTGCATACAGATTTCTCAAGAGGCAGGTCAGATGGTCTGGTATTCCCATCTCTTTCAGAATTTTCCACAGTTTCTTGTGATCCACACAGTTAAAGGCTTTGGCATAGTCAATAAAGTCGCGGGTGGCTGTGAGAGCCGGCTCACTAAGCGCGGGTGGCTGGGAGAGCCGGCTCACTAAGCGCAGCTGAGAGGAGCTACCCACGTCCGAGGTCAGGGTCAGTGGCCTAGAGTGACAGGCTGCGATGGCGCAGGAACGGCCGAGAGGAGCTACCTTGTGTCCGAGGTCAGTGGCGGCTGGGAGGAACTCTGAGTTTTACCTGGGGCCAAACTATGGTGGTTTGCCTTGGTAACGAACAGAGATCATTCTGTAATTTTTGAGATTGCATCCAAGTTCTGAATTTCAGACTCTTTTGTTGACCATGATGGCTACTTCATTTCTTCTAAGGGATTCCTGCCCACAGTAGTAGATATAATGGTCATCTGAGTTAAATTCACCCATTCCAGTCCATTTTAGTTTGCTGATTCCTAGAATGTCGACATGCACTCTTGTCATCTGCTATTTGCCTACTTCCAATTTGCCTTGATCATGGACCTGACATTCCAGGTTCCTATGCAATATTGCTCTTTACAGCATCGGACCTTGTTTCTATCAACAGTCACATCCACAATGGGGTATTGTTTCTGCTTTGGCTCCATCTCTTAATTCTTTCTGGAGCTTTTCTCCACTGATCTCCACTAGCATATTGGGCACCTACCGACCTGGGGAGTTCCTCTTTCAGTATCCTATATTTAGCCTCTTCATACTGTTCATGGGGTTCCCAAGGCAAGAATACTGAAATGGTTTGCTATTCGCTTCTCCAGTGGACCACATTTTGTCAGACCTCTCCACCATGACCGTCCCATCTTGGGTTGCCCCACACAGCATGGCTTAGTTTCAATGAGTTAGACAAGGCTGTGGTCCTTGTGATGAGATTGATTAGTTTTCTGTGATTATGGTTTGTGTGTCTGCCCTTTGATGCCTCTCGCAACACCTACTGTCTTACTTGGGTTTCTCTTACCTTGGACGTGGGGTACCTCTTCACGGCTGCTCCAGCAAAGCACAGCTGCTGCTCCTTACCTTGAATGATGGGTATCTCCTCACAGCCACCCCTCCTGACCTTGAATGTGGAGTAGCTCCTCTCAGCACCCCTGTGACCGTGCAGCCACCACTCATTGGACAAACCATTCAATATCACAGTAATTCAGGTCTATGCCCCAACCAGTAACATTGAAGAAGCTGAAGTTGAATGGTTCCATGAAGACCTACAAGACCTTCTAGAACTAACACCCAAAAAAGATGTCCTTCTCATTACAGGGGACTGGAATGCAAAAGTAGGAAGTCAAGAAACACCTGGGATAAGAGGCAAATTTGGCCTTGGAATATGGAATGAAGCAGGGCAAAGACTAATACAGTTTTACCAAGAGAATGCACTGGTTATAGCAAACACCTTCTTCAAACAACACAAGAGAAGACCCTACACATGGACATCATCAGATGGTCAATACCGTTATCAGATTGATTATTTTCTTTGCAGCCAAAGATGGAGAAGCTCTATAGAGTCAGCAAAAACAAGACTGGGAGCTGACTGTGGCTCAGATCATGAACTCCTTATTGCCAAATTCAGACTTAAATTAAAGAAAGTAGGGACAACCAGTAAACCATTCAGGTATGACCTAAATCAAATTCATATGATTATAGAGTGAAAGGGAAAGTGAAGTCGATCAGTCATGTCCGACTCTTTGTGACCCCATGGACTATAGCCTACCAGGCTCCTCCCTCCATGGGATTCTCCAGGCAAGAGTACTGGAGTGGGTTGCCATTTCCTTCTCCAGGGGATCTTCCTGACCCAGGGATCGAACCCTGGTCTCCTGCATTCCAGGCAGACACTTTAACCTCTGAGCCACTAGGGAAGTCTGTGGAAGTGAGAAATAGATTTAAGGGACTAGATGTGATATATAGAGTGCCTGATGAACTATGGACAGAGGTTTGTGACATTGTACAGGAGACAGGGATCAAGACCATCCCCATGGAAAAGAAATGCAAAAAAACAAAATGGCTGTCTGAGGAGGCCTTAAAAATAGCTGTGGAAAGAAGAGAAGCAAAAAGCAAAGGAGAAAAGAAAAGATATAAGCATCTGAATGCAGAATTCCAAAGACGAGCAAGGAGAGATAAGAAAGCCTTCCTCAATGATCAATGCAAACAAATAGAGGAAAACAAAAGAATGGGAAAGACTAAAGATCTCTTCAAGAATATTAGAGATACCAAGGAAACATTCCATGCAAAGATGGGCTCAATAAAGGGCAGAAATAGTATGGACCTAACAGAAGCTGAAGATATTAAGAGGAGGTGGCAAGAATACACAGAAGAGCTGTACAAAAAAAGATCTTCATGATCCAGATAATCATGACGGTGTGATCATTCACCTAGAGCCAAACATCCTGGAATGTGAAGTTAAGTGGGCCATAGAAAGCATCACTACGAACAAAGCTAGTGGAGGTGATGGAATTCCAGTTGAGCTGTTTCAAGTCCTGAAAGATGATGCTGTGAAAGTGTTGCACTCAATATGCCAACAAATTTGGAAAACTCAGCAGTGGCCACAGGACTGGAAAAGGTCAGTTTTCATTCCAATCCCAAAGAAAGGCAATGCCAAAGAATGCTCAAACTACTGCACAATTGCACTCACCTCACACGCTAGTAAAGTAATGCTCAAAATTCTCCAAGCCAGGCTTCAGCAATATGTGAGCTGTGAAATTCCAGATGTTCAAGCTGGTTTTAGAAAAGGCAGAGGAACCAGAGATCAAATTGCCAACATCTGCTGGATCATGGAAAAACCAAGAGAGTTCCAGAAAAATATCTATTTCTGCTTTATTGACTATGCCAAAACTGTTGACTGTGTGGATCACAGTAAAGTGTGTAAATTCTGAAAGATGGGAATATCAGACCACCTGACCTGCCTCTTGAGAAACCTATATGCAGGTCTGGAAGCAACAGTTAGAACTGGACACGGAACAACAGACTAGTTCCAAATAGGAAAAGGCATACATCAAGGCTATATATTGTCACCTTACTTATTTAACTTATATGCAGAGTGCATCATGAGAAACCCTGGGCTGGAAGAAGCACAAGCTGGAATCAAGATTGCCGGGAGAAATATCAATAAACTCAGACATGCAGATGACACTACCCTTATGGCAGAAAGTGAAGAGGAACTAAAAAGCCTCTTGATGAAAGTGAAAGAGGAGAGTGGAAAAGTTGACTTAAAGCTCAACATTCAGAAAACTAGTATCATGGCATCTGGTCCCATCACTTCATGGGAAATAGATGGGGAAATAGTGGAAACAGTGTCAGACTTTATTTTGGGGGGCTCCAAAATCACTGCAGATGATGATTGCAGCCATGAAATTAAAAGACGCTTACTCCTTGGAAGGATAGTTATGACCAACCTAGACAGCATATTCAAAAGCAGAGATATTACATTGCCAACAAAGGTCCATCTATTCAAGGCTATGGTTTTTCCAGTGGTCATGTATGGATGTGACAGTTGGACTGTGAAGAAAGCTGAGCGCTGAAGAATTGATACTCTTGAACTGTGGTGTTGGAGAAGACTCTTGAGAGTCCCTTGGACTGCAAAGAGATCCAACCAATCCATTCTGAAGAAGAACAGCCTTGGGATTTCTTTGGAAGTACTGATGCTAAAGCTGAAACTCCAATACTTTTTCCACTTCATGCAAAGAGTTGACTCATTGGAAAAGACTCTTATGCTGGGAGGGATTGGGGGCAGGAGCAGAAGGGGACTACAGAAAATGAGGTGGCATCAGTGACACAATAGACATGAGTTTGGGTGAACTCTAGGTGTTGGTGATGGACAGGGAGGTCTGGCGTGCTGCGATTCATGGGGTCGCAAATAGTCTGACACGACTGAGCGACTGAACCAAACTGGACTGAAACTATGGTGCGGGTAATGAAGATCATGGTGACTTCCTTGAAAAGGTCCCATGCTTGTACTGCTGTACACAGTAGCAATCCTGCAGCAGACTACCACTGCCCTATGCCTCTGCCAGAGACTCCTGAACATCACGGGCAAATCTGGAGCAATCTCTTGTGGGGTTACTGCTCCTTTTTCTTGTGTCCTGGTGTGCAGAAGTTTCTGTTTGTGCCCTCCAAGAGTCTATTTCTCCAGTCCTGTGTAAGTTCTGGCAGCTCTATGTTGGTGTTAATGGCAACCTCCTCCAAGAGGGCTTATGCCATTATCAAGTCTGCTGTACCCAGAGCCCCTGCCTCTGCAGCAGTTCACTGCTGACCTGTACCTCCAGAGGAGACACTCAAACACGGTTCTGTCTCAGTCTATGGGGTCTCTGGGTCCTGGTGCACACAAGGTTTGTTTGAGCCCTCTGAGCATGTCTGCTGGGTATGGGGTTTGATTCTAAATGCAATTTCGCCCCTCCTACCATCTTTCTGGGGTTTCTCCTTTGCCCTTGGATGTGGGATGGCACCTCAAAGTCTCTCCAGTACTGCACAGCCACCACCCCAGCAACTACGGTCTTGCTGGAGCTTCTTTGTCCTTGGACAAGGGGTATCTCTTCACAGTCACTCCAGCACCATGCAGCTGCCACTCTAGTGCCACAGTACAGCTGCTGCACCCCACTGGGGCTTAAAGAAACTTAAGTTCCTAGCCCAAGCAATGGCAGGTATCCGAAACTTGAGAGAGCAGAAGAGTTTAAAGTCAGAAGAACTAGATGAAGTGATGCCTCAGTCACTTGCTGGTTGTGGAACCCAGGCACACCTGCCATGCTAAGAAATATCTGATGACAGCAGCTGAGAGGGCATCTAGCTACTTGGAAAGAAATCAGCATGTCCCAGGGTCACAGGGAAGAATGTTTTCACTCCACTCAATCCTTGGGCTATTGCAACATTGTCGGGGATACATCCATCATGGGGGCCACACCTCCTCCCTGGGGTCCTGCCCTCAGCTGACTGAAAGCAGACGCGTACCCGCCATGAGCCATGAGCCGTGAGACCCATTACCAGGCATGACCTCATGAAATTCATTTTAGCTTTGACTCTTTCTTTTGCTACTTAAATACAATAAAACTTCTTCACTGAATTTTTATGGTATATAAATAAGATAGCATATAAATGATATTTAGATCAGTGTCTGGCATGGCACATTGCATAGAAATTCAATGAACAACAACCTTTGTTATTAGACTCGATCAGAGACAAAGCATAGATGCTCAACTCTCTGACTCCAGGAGTGTACAATATTGCCTTTTGACCTTTCTGGCCATCTTTTTTGTTCTTAAGTAGAAATGCTGATACAGATAGTTCAAGAGCCAGCACCATAATCCTAGATGTGTTCATTATTTTTGGAAACCCATTTCTTAGGATGTTCATATTTCTTCCACTTGTGAATCTTGGGTAACTGCTCATTTGGAAGATAACTACTGGACCAACATTTTACTAATTCTTAGGGAAAGCTTCATCTGTTCTTACACATGAGGATATGCTTTTCTTTGGACTGACTTTCTCTTACTATCCAAATTTTAGAATAGATGTAGACTAGGAAAAAGTGGAAATGGGGTTTTTGTTTTGACCTAGACAAAAAAATGCCTAATCAATCCAGCTTAGTAAAAGATCACATTGGACTTTGGTGGCCAAGTGTAATAGTCAAAATATATATATATATATAGATTTGGTCTTGGGCACTGCATGCATATTTCTTTGAAGAACCTTAAAATGACTTGATGATAATAAAACAAGATTGCATTTTTACATGACTTTAAAAATCCGTGGTCAAATATTTAATAGAGTCCATATGATACAGAATTGGTTCAGTCAGTTCAGTCGATCAGTCGTGTCTGACTTTTTGCGACCCCATGAACCACAGCACGCCAGGGCTCCCTGTCCATCACCAACTCCCAGAGTTCACCCAAACCCATGTCCATTGAGTCATAATGCCATCCAACCATCTCATCCTCTGTCGTCCCCTTCTCATCCTGACCTCAGTCTTTCTTAGCATCAGAGCCTTTTCAAATGAGTCATTTCTTCACATCAGGTAACCAAAGTATTGGAGTTTCAGCTTCAGCATCAATCCTTCCAATGAAAATTCAGGACTGATTTCCTTTAGGATGGACTGGTTGGATCTCCTTACAGTTCAAGGGACTTTCAAGAGTCTTCTCTAACACCAAAGTTCAAAAGGATCAACTCTTTGGAACTCAGCTTTGTTTATAGTCCATCTCTCACATCCATACATGACCACTGGAATAATTATTTTTTCCTTTATGACTCTGACCTAGGTTGACCAATTCTCAGATAGCACGGTTGATCAGTGGTTAGTAAAAATACATGTAGATTTATTTCTAGCATTTACTCTCACTTTTTGCTTCTTTTCATTATCATCTTCTCTAAGTTGTATTTGTTTCAGTGACTGGATTTGTATTCCTTTGCTTTGATCTTTGATACACACCCTAGAGTATAACTTTCATTTAGTTTTATAAACAAAAGCTACAATATGATTAAAAGTTTGACCTTCTGGGTAACCACTGTCAGATCTCTGGTCTATGACTACCTTGGTAAATGGTCCAGATGGACATAGAGTGGACCCCCTCAAGGAAATATCTAAATTCTATTGCATTTTAAAACCCATCTTATTGTTAAAGTATAACATGCATATATAAAAGTATTCAAATAAAAATTTGAGCTTCTATCATAAAATGAACACATTGATTGACTCAGAGGAAGATACAGAATATAGCTATCAACTTTGAAGTTTCCTTTCTGTCCTCTCCCAGCCCCTCTCATCTATTTTCAAAGATAACCAATATCTTGGCTTTTATGATAATCCTTTATATGATATTCTTTAGGTTATTGCTACATAATTATGTGATGTTGAATATTAGAGTCAAGCCCCCCAGTCTTTTAAATTTTAAAGGAAACAAAAAATATGTAAGTTTTAAAAACTGAGTTTCTTTCACTAAATATTTTGTGAGTCACTTATTCTCATTGTGTGGAGTTTGTTGATTACTCATACAATGTGTGATATTTCACGTTTTAAGTATTCATTCTAGTTTGTTGGGCATTTAAGTTGTTTGCTAGTATTTACTAATATGAAACTCACTGCTCTAAGCATTCTGATTCCTCTGTACTTTCACACATATAATTACACAGTTTTTCTGGATATAATTCTAGACGTGAGTTTGCTGGATCATAGGGTAAAAGTATATTCAACTTTACTGCTGCTGCTGCTGCTGTTAAGTCGCTTCAGTCGTGTCCGACTCTGTGCGACCCCATAGACGGCAGCGCACCAGGCTCCCCCTTCCCCACGATTCTCCAGGCAAGAACTTTACTAGATTTTGTCAAAACGTATCCCAAAGGATTATACTAATTTGCATTCCAACCAGCAATGTCTGAGATTTCCCTTAACTCTACATCTTCTTCAATTCTTGTAATTTACTGACCATTTAATGTTAGCCATTTTGGTGTATATAAAAAAAATCTAACTTTAGTTTTAATTCACATTTCCCTGATAATTAATAACATTGTAAATCTTTTCAAATATTTATTGGCCATGTGAAACTGTCCTATTTTGTGAAGTGCTTTTTCAAGTGTTTTGTCCATATCCTCCCTATTGGATTCTTTCTCTTTTCCTAATGTTAGGCGTTGGTACATACTTTGGATATGAAGATTTTCTCAGTTACATATATATATGTGTATATGTATGTATGCCAAGTATCTCCTCCCAGTATGTGATCTATGTTTTCACTTTCTTAGACATAGTTTCAATGAATACAAAGTTCTTAATCTTAACTATATAGCCATGTATTTGTATAATGGTTGTTCTTTTTAAAACTTTGTTACATAACTTGAGTAAATGTAAAAACTGTATGTATTCTATTATACACATAGTCAAGAGAGTTAAGTTATATGCTCAGTATAGAATGTTTTTTAAGTAATAGTTGAACAATGACAACTGAATATGGATCATGATGTCTCATCATGAAAACATTTCACTATTGATAATTTTCAGCCTTATTATAAGTTGTGAATGCCTTCCTTGTCTTTTATGCTAAAGAATAAGAGTGGCTTTAATATAGCATTCAATATTCATTTTTTAAAACTCCTATTATTGTTTATTCAAACTCTGAATCAATGAAACAAAATAGTATCCTCAAACTATGTGGTAAGTTGTTTAAAACCAGAAACTTACTATTGGTAATTATTTATCTATGTAAGTGAAGTTTTTCTCTGTATTTTGCAAAAAAAACAAAAAAAAAAAACAACAAAAAAAAAACTGATCAAATGATAGACAAAAAAGCTAGAAAATGAATTAAAGTTTATCTTCAGATTAAAAGGTAGATATTTAAAAATAAAATACTCTGAGTATCAAAAGCTTTGATTATAGAATTTTGGTCTCATCAAAGCATTCTCATGGGTTAACTTAATTATAAAGAAATACAAATATTTTAACTTAAACATATATCAATAAAAATGTTTATCATAATTTATGGATATAATTTCTATTTAACCATTGAATCAAGCAAGCACAGAATGCCATTGCAACAAAATATGAAAGTGAATGATTCAAAAAAATCAAACAAACAAAAGCCATGTTGGTTCATGGGGCTAATCTAAGCTTTTTTAGATTGATGCTAAAAATGCTACTTTCTCTGAAAGATACAAAGTTTATGAATATGGAATATCTTTTAAAACCAGGCCTGTTAGTTTATGGATCATGGAATCTGAAGGAATCCTCAGAATGGCTTCATATTGTTTCTGGGTTCCCTGAAAATTTCTGCATAATCTTCTATCTGTATTTTGAGGGATGGAAGAAGAGTATCCAAAGCTTTAATTTCATTTCCACTCTAGGTATCCTAAATGACAGTATACTGAAGAATCAAAGAACCTATTCACCCCAGCCTCAAGCAAAAGAGAACAAGAGAAACTATGACTTTTATAACTTTATAGGGTCTGTGTAGGTTATAGTGATACTTCATATTTGTTCAAGTGTTCTTTTTTTTTTTTTTTAAATTTTGATCCCTTAGTGTCATTGAAGGAGTCTGATTTGTCAATCCATCTCTCCTAGTTCTGATGATTCACTCATATTCAGAAAGTTACTGATACTATAAGTTTATTAGTAACTTTTAGTATCTCATGCCAAATACTTTGAGGAAATATTCCTAAATAGCCAGAAACTGTTTATCAAATCAACAAATTAACTAACTAAACCCCAACATTTTCACTAATTTAAAAAGCATCTTTTAATTGGCAGATTTTGTCTGTGTTAATCATTCAGTTGGGATGATTAGAATAAGTGAAATCAGAATTATAACTATTTTAGAGAAGAATAACCAAACTTAAAGGATGTACATCTTAAGTCATTTAACAAATTGAAAAATTTAGCAATGGATACTACCACTTCTCTGTGTCTATTTAGTATACTGCAATAAATCTTAAAAACTCGATTTGTAAGATTCTATGTTGTGTTGAGAAATGAGCCATGTTTATACTTAATGTACATCATTATTGAAATTCCAACATTGAAATTTAAAACTGTGATCTAGTTTGCAATCTAATTTTAACAATAAAACCTTACACATATTTTGCTAAAAGGAGAAAAAAAAAAAAACCACTTCCTATTAATTCTATCCCTTTTAAAATAGTTTGTTGTTTTTAACATTTCTCTTTAATCTTGAGATGGCAGTGAAGGGTTTTTGTCCCTTCATTTCACTTTGTCTTCATTCTTTTTATGAAATATTCTCAAGGCATTAGTGAAATTGAATAACTCAGAAACAAAATTATTAAAAGTCATTTTGTAAGATGAACAACAAACAGCATACCACAACATTGATATCTCATGAAGACTTTCTCACTAAATCACTACTATTTCTTCTAATCATCAAAGCATATACTAGTTAAATTATTTAAAAATTAAGGACATTTTCAAAAACTGTACTTAAAATGTTTTTAAGGAGTAGAAATATTTTAAGAAGTAGAAATTTTTTTAAGGAGTAGATCCCAGAGAAATTAAGCAGATAAGACTTCACAAGAACATTCTTTTTGTTGTTAAAGGCAACAATCAGTGATAATGTTGGCAGCTAATTGCATAACAGTGAAGATTTGACATAGACCTCTGACAGCACATTTTAGCTTCCATTTATTATGAAGACATTCACCAACAAAAATGGGAAGGGATAGTTTCCCTTCCCATCCCTACTTTGATATGTTACAGCAAAAGAAAATTGATTTAAGTGATGAAGTCTCAAATATCACTGTTCTTTTCACACAATATTTAATGGATTCTAAATCTGTGCAGAGAATCATATTCAGACAATGCCTAATTCTAAAGAGCATCCTAACCATAAAAATGGGACTCCCCTGTCAGCACAACGCAGATCTCCTATGGAAGATTTTAAAAGAGCCATGCACAGAGCTGCAAATATTTCATTTTAACTTCCATACCATCTCATGCTGTGATGTTTTCCTTGTTCCTTATGTGCAGGTCAGTCTGCATATTTCCCACAGAATTCCCGCAGAGGACCTTTGACACTTACACGAAGTTATAAAAACATTTGGTAGAGCCAGGCTGAGAAATATGGAGACATATTCCAAAATTTCACCCACTAAAATCCTTTAAAAATAACTTACAAAGGGAAAGCTAATTAACCTGAGTGAGAAGTTGCCTTTATTCAGCATCTTTACTGTAAATTTTAAGATGTTGTTTCCACAGATATCAGTGGAAACTACAGTCAGTAACTAAAATTGAAATAGACATATTTAAACATATTTTCTTTCCCTACTTTGTTGGCATGAAGATGATAATAAGGGAAAGACAATGCTACTTTTTTTGTTTGTTTGTTTGTTTGTTTTGGGTGATCTTTAATGTCAAGGATAGTACTATATCATCTATATCATCTAAATACACTCTATGGCTATTTGGTTCATAATATTGAAACCATCATCTTCTTTAAGTGAAGATACAAAAGGTAAGCCAATACCACAGTTATAATACATGTATATGCAAGGACACATAAAATATGGTACAATTGGAAGTTGTTTAGCAAAACAGATCCTTGATTGGAAATAATATATTTGGATTACAACTGATTCTGTTAATCTTCAGTTTCATCTTTAAACAAAACATTATTTATAGACCATGTTAGTGATATATTTCATCTATTTTTATGCTGAATATAAATAGTTAAAAAAATAATTTTTGCTTTTCAAAAGTTTTAACTTTACAAAAATTTGAAAAGATAGTTCTCATATACCCAACACCCACTTTCTGCTGCATTTTACATCTTATATTAGTATGGTACATGCATTACTATTAACTAACCAATATTGATGCAGTATTTTAAATTAAAAATTCATACTTTATTCAGATACAAAAGCTATTTTTAGTGGAGAAAAATTGGAGGACTTATGGAAAATGAAGAAATCTGTAGTTTTACAGACCTGAGCTTTGATTCACCTTCTGTTATTAATATGTTTTGTGTCCTTACTCACTTTTTAGTTTCATGTTCCTCATCTGTAAAGTTGCCTAAGATTGAATATTGTAAACTCTGCTTCTTCACTCTGAATTATTTGATTATATTAGTCATAAGAAAATTATGCAATAGTATTACTTAAACTATAAGTACAATAGGTAAAGCTTTGCTTAGTCTTTTATAAAATGCTTATTTATAAGAATCTGATAAAATTAAGAGAAAGAGATACTATATGTGATAAATGTTTATATTTTTAATCAAAAATAACAAATGTATATGTATATATTAAATTTTATTTTTTTCTAATGAAGAAAATCTAGTTGAATAATATGACTCCCAGATTGAATAAGACATTTTATCTTTCCACCAATAATGACCTACATTTGCCTCTCCCTGAAACTTAAACATGGTAGACATAATGAAACTATTCCAAAAATGTTTATCCCAAAAGGCACTGAAAATACTGCAATTGTTCTGATAATCAGAGCCCCAAAATTCAAGATTTAATAAATATCCTTGCTTTTTTGAAGCTCTATCAAATGTAAATAGTGATTATGAACCAGTAGTTGTCTCTAAATACTACTAGTACTCCTTCTCCTTCAGTAATATATTTTTCTGGCTATATATATATATTTTTTTTTTTTTTTCCAGGTAACCTAAATCATGTAGTCAAATAAGTATTGACAACTTCTTTGAATGTTGAAATTCCCAGGTGGCGCTAGTGGTAAAGAAGCCACCTGCCACTGCAGGAGATGTAAGAAATGTGGGTTCGATCCCTGGGTTGGGAAGATCCCCTGGAGGAGGGCACGGCAAACCACTCCAGTATTCTTGCCTGGAGAATCTCATGGACAGAGGAGCCTGACAAGCTATGGTCCAAGTAAGAGAGGTGGCTTCTTGTGGGAGATAATTGGTTTGCAAAATGAGATAGCATGAGAGCTAGACCCAGAAGAATGTTTCAGAACCCAACAGGGGGAGGCCAATGGAAAGGGAAATGTTATGAACAAAGGTAAAGCCGTGGAAACATTTGTTCAGCAGCAAGACAACCCTTGGTAGGAGAGATGTTGAATGTAGAGCTAAATCAATAGACTTGAGTATTAGAAGAACTGGAATTTTAAAATTATGTATTTCTACCTAGTTCAGTACACTAAGCAATGAGGAATAATAAAATAATTCTTGTGAATTTGAAAGTGAGTTCCCTTTAAAAAAATACTATACAATGACTTTAGATACTGTTCTAAACTTAGAAATAGGTGATTTATATCATAGGGGTTAATGTGAGTAAAAAAATCTCATCTTTCATATGAGAGAATCAATAGATACTATCTGGAGCAGATGAATCAAGAAAAGAGAAAATACCAAAATGTTTAGAATTATGGAGGTAATTACCAGAACAAAAAATAGAAAGTAAAGGGGTCATCTCATGGAAATAAGACTAGAGAGGAAGGTGTGGGGTTGGATTCTCTCACTTCACACTTCACCATTTCTTATCCAGAGGAGGGTAATAAGGATATAAATGACTCTCACATATTACTAGCACAAACATTTCCACTGAGCTACAGACTCACATATCACTTGCTTATAAGAATGAAAGTGAAAGTGAAAGTGAAGTCGTGTCCGACTCTGCGACCCTGTGGACTATAGCCCACCAGGTTCCTCCATCCATGGGATTCTCCAGGCAAGAATACTGGAGTGGGTTGCCATTTCCTTCTCCAGAGAAAGCTTCCCGACCCAGGGATCGAACTGAGGTCTCCCACATTGCAGGCAGACGCTTTAACCTCTGAGCCACCAGGGAAGCTTTTAGCTTAAATGTCTCTCAATCTCAACTGAAATCCATTTTAATGGAAAAAGTGCAGTTATTTGGATGATGATGACAAAGCACAAAGTCAAAGCTAACTAAATATGTTAGACCTCTTAGGTAGTATAATATTCTTGGCTCACTTGAAATATGAAATCTTTTCAATAAGTGCCTGAAAAATTGTGGAAGTTTTTAATATAATGGCCAACTAGCAGAATGCTACACAATAGATATTTTTAGGCACATTTTGGGTGTCACTTAAATCTTATCAGTGAAATAATTTTCTGTTTCCATATAAACTAGGCCTTCCCATGATGTCAAAACTGAGTAGTGGAAGAGCGAACATGAAAAGTATTAACTAGATAGTTCATACATCAAAATAAAGATTGGTTTTGGAACATAAATTTCAACCTATCATTTTCATGAAATTTTTTTATAAATTAACAGTATTATTTTAATACACTGCTTGCTTATATCAACTGTCACTATTAAAAACTCAAACAAAATATTTACCTGTATAGGTGATACCTGAAACATGTGTGACTAGGGTTGGGGTGAGGAAGGAAATGGGGTGGGAACATTTACTATTCAGACTTGATTACCTAAAACCTTGAATCCATACTTCAATTCTCAGGAAGCAAAATATTAAAAATATTTTTTCTAGTCCAAATCAGGTTATATTCTCTCTTTAGACTAATTTTCCCCCATCAATTTATATCATCCTTGCTGATATTTTATTAAGTATTTTGACTGCAAAGAAGCTTAAGAATAGCTAGTCAACAATTCTTAAAATCTCCACTTGTATACTTCAAGGCAGTTATGAACTCACTCTTCACATCTCCTTTATAATCAAACATTTCAAAGAATGCTATTACTTCTTTAAAATTCTAAATTTCTAATCACATAATCTTACTTTTATATTTTGGGCCATATATAAATTCCCCAGATTTCAGTTGTCCAATATTTGATACACTGAGTTTTAAACTAATGAATGTATAATGTAGATGAAGTTTTATCTTCAGAATTTTTCATCAGAATAACTTTCTTATAGCATATTTCAGTATTATGTGTTCAAGCCTCTAGTATAATTCTGTTGAACTGAATTATGTTCAATTCATGTCCCCTGTGATCTCTAGGTTCTTTTCTGCTACAATAATGCCTAATTAGTCATTCCCTGTCTTATACGTATCATGTTTCACCTTACAATATTTCTGCTTTATACCTGACCTCAGGATTTTCATTATTTCCAACTACTATTCAAACTGGTCAAGATCAATTTGAATTATAATCTTCTCCTTGAAAGGGCTAGCCAACACACTCTTTTATTCTTCTAGGTCACTGATAAAATATAGAAAACTGTATACAATTCATAACCTATGGAATACACCTTAACACTTCAATACAGTAGGTATTAATAGTGCAGTGTTAATTAGAAACATCTCACTGTAGTACTTGACTAGGTGAGGAATGCCAATGTTGTAACTCTGGTCTTATACCAAAGCATTGGCTTTCCTATACTTCATAATCATAGACCCTAGTTCTGACCTTCCCCACAAGTGATATACAGATTCCCCATGAAGATATATAGGTTCAACATTCAAAAGATAAACTGAATATCAAAGAACATTAAATATCATAATGCTACTTAAAAGATATAGCCTATTATAAGAAGCTGATACACCTACCAGTATCAAGATACTGACTATGAAGGCAAAGGTCGACTATCAAGATCAGTAACTAAACTAATAGGCCGCCCAATCCTAAGTAAGAGAAATTACAGTAAGAAACATAGGTTGAATAATTAAAAGGAAGAGATGATGTGATAATTTATTCATTTTTTCAGCCTTAAGACTGTCACTATATATAGTGATCTCAATGAAGCTATGTTGAAGTTTTATCTTGACTTCTTTTATGAAATGAATTTATGAACCAAGTGATTTTGAAAACACAAGTAATACATATTATAAGAAGCAGCTTTTTCTCCTTGCTATAATTCTAGATAACATTTTGTATGCATAGAGTATAAATCCAAACTCTAACTAGAAATTTTTATACAAAGATTATTCATACATATGTTGAGTTGCCATTTTCCTTGACATATAAAAATTGCTGGTAAAAGAATAAACTTTTCTTTCAGATCAACACAGCCTGTGGATCTTTTTTACTTTCTATTAATCTTAATTTTCATGAACTTATGCTTGTCTCATGTGTTTATGTCATATATGTAAAACGTACCACATAGAGGAGTTAAAGTAAAAGTTCCTTTAACTCCTCTAACCACAACTCTTACTGTTCATTATTTTTTCCTGTTCTTTCTTATTTTTTTTAATTATTGGAGTATAGTTGATTTACAGTGTTGTGTTAGTTTGTTGTGCAGCAAAGTGAATCAGTTATACGTGTATATAAAAAATCCACTCATTTGTTTACTTATTATTTTTGGCTGTGCTATGTTTTTGCTGCTGTGTGGGCTTTTATCTAGTTGCTGTGAGCAGGGGCTACTCTCTAGTTGCAGTGTGAGAGTTTCTCATTGCAGTGGCTTCTCTTGCTGTGCAGCATGGGCCTTAGGGTGTGTAGGCCTCTGTAGGGTTGTGGCTCCCAGGCTCTTGAGCACAGGCTCAGTAGTTATGGTTCATGGGCTTAGTTGCTCTGCAGCATGTGAGATCTTCCTGGACCAGGGATTGAACTCATGTCTCCTGCACTAGCAAGAGGGTTTTCTACCACTGAGCCACCAGATAAGCCAAGATTTTTTCCCCGTATAGGTCATTTCAGAGTACTGAGTAGGGTCCCCAGCCTACTATTCATTGTATCCCACTCCATTCACAATGGCTTACTTACAATTTTTCAAATACTCAGTCATACATGTACCTTAGGACATTTATACTGGTTTTTCTCTTGATCTAAGACTCTGTACTCTAGATATGAACATGCTCACTGTCTCTTTTTAAATAATTTATTCCAATGTCATGTGAAGAGAGACATCTTTCCTAATTACCTAATTTAAAATTGCAAGTTTCACTATCATTTCTCAGTCAGAACCCCCTATATCTCTTACCTATTTTATTTAAATGACATTAATAGTTGAAATAATACATATTTTTTCATAAATAATTTTGACTTCCTTTACTTGACCAAACTGTTGATTGTTTTTTTCAGTTTTGTTTGCTTTTAGATTTCTAATGCTTAGAGTGGTACTTGACATATAGTGGCTTTCAATAAATATGACTACAAAACAGGTATTAGGATTATGTATCAGTATAAGAAAAATGTAAAGTGGTTAAAATATATGCTCTTAAATCAAACAGCATAATTCTAGAGTCTAGCTTCATCACTTTCTATTGTAATTGTATAACTTGGAGCAAGTTATTAATACCACAGGGCTTTGGTTTCCTTGTCTTTAAATGGAATAATAACAATTGCTACATGTATTACTAATAGTTTCCTGTATTAGCTGTAACAAATCACCACACATTGGGTGGCTTAAAACAAACCTTTTACATTCTCACACTGTAGGTGCTCAAAGTCTCAAATCTGTAGGACTCTGCTCCTTCTCCAGGCTCTGGGGGGAGAATTTTCCAAACCTTTCTCCTAACTCTTGGTGCCTGCCATCAATCCCACTTTAATCTTTGTCTTCACTTCCAGATGCCCTCCTCCCCTGTGCCTCTCTGTTTCCAATATTTATAAGTCCGTTAGCCATTGGCTTTAGGACCTACTCACCCTAATCCAGTATGATCTCATTTTAACTCAACTGAACTGCCAGAGCCATTTTCAAATAAGGTCATATCCAGGTCACTGCAATATAAATGATAATGATGAGAAAAATAGTGTTAAAATAGTTATCTCATACTACATATGAGATATGCTATGTGCTATTCTATAATTTGCATGAGTTAAGTCCTTCAATTAAAAAAAAAAGTGTCAGACTTTATTTTTTGGGGCTCCAAAATCACTGCAGATGGTGACTGCAGCCATGAAATTAAAGGATGCTTACTCCTTGGAAGAAAAGTTATGACCAACCTAGATAGCATATTCAAAAGCAGAGACATTACTTTACCAACAAAGGTCCGTCTAGTCAAGGCTATGGTTTTTCCATTGGTCATGTATGGATGTGAGAGTTAGACTGTGAAGAAAGCTGAGCACCAAAGAATTGATGCTTTTGAACTGTGGTATTGGAGAAGACTCTTGAGAGTCCCTTGGACTGCAAGGAGATCCAACCAGTCCATTCTGAAGGAGATCAACCCTGGGATTTCTTTGGAAGGAATGATGCTGAAGCTGAAACTCCAGTACTTTGGCCACCTCATGCAAAGAGTTAACTCATTGGAAAAGACTCTGATGCTGGGAGGGATTGGGGGCAGGAGGAGAAAGGGACGACCGAGGATGAGATGGCTGGATGGCATCACGGACTCGACGGACGTGAGTCTGAGTGAACTCCGGGAGATGGTGATGGACAGGGAGGCCTGGCGTGCTGTGATTCATGGGGTCGCAAAGAGTTGGACACGACTGAGCGACTGAACTGAACTGAAGTCCTTCAAATCAAAACTCAGTTGATTAGTGTGATTACTTTCTCTTGATTACTGGCTGAAAATGGACACAGATTAAATGAATTGTGTGAAGTCACACAGTTAATTAGTCGTAGAGTTGAGATTAGAGTACACAATGTCTGGAGCTCGAGGTTTGGTTCTTATTCATGATCTTCCACTCCACCTTAGTAATATAATCCCCTTTCATTTTCTACATTTCTCTCTAAACTGTCAGAGCAAGTGTCTGCTCTCTTGTTTACCACTGTGTACCACAATCTGGCACACTTCCTGCATCAAATAGGTGCTTTAAATTGTTACTAAATGACTGGCCTGTGGGTCGGGTATAAGTTTATACACTATGTTTATAAATAAATACTGAGCAGAAACTTTGATCCTGATTTCTCTCTAAATTAGAAAAGAATAAGCTTGAAAACAGTAGTCCTTGTCTGAATATTGTAGATGAATCATTAATTGGTCAACTCTGAAAACCATGTAAGTCATATTATAATCAACAATCCATTTAGTAATAGGTGTGAAAACATTTCTCAAATAATGATTTCAGAAGAATTACCATCACAAATGGAATATTCCCATTTGATCATATCTCCTCTCTTAAGATAGCTCATTTTCCTTAATTTTAGTATTCCTTTATAGCAGGAATAATTATGCTTCTAATCACTGGTTAAGTTAAATTGTTCAAATATTTTAGGAGATTTTCAAATAAAAAATGCAGAGTATTCACTTGCTATGCACTGTAAACAAAACTATCATTCATTTTGCCATACTGTAACTTCTTTGATTTTACATCTAAGAGAGTAAATATATGCAGAATATCCTCAGATTAAAGATCTCTCAAATTATTAGAGCATTACCTCTAAATACAAACTAAGTTGTTTGTTAAGAATATTAGGTTGATAATTTATAATATTATAGTATTACAAGTAGTAAAGTATTACACATGTATATGCAGATAAGTTTATATACAAATATACTCCATATCAACAAAATAACAAGTGAAAATACTCAAGATTTAATAGAAGCCAATACATACATATGGGAAGAGAAAAATATATATGTCAATATCTACAGAATGCATGAGTATAAAAGTATAAAAATACAGACAAATTGGACAGAATAAAGAGCTGAGAAACAAACCCTCATATATATGGAAAAGAGAATGACAGAGATAGAAAAATCTCAAAGGAGAAAAGATAGATTCTTCAACAACTGTCCTTCAACAAGATTTGACTATATGAGAAAATAGAACCACTGTATATAGTAAAATTTGTTACATATAAGTGAAATAATTTAACATAATAATTAAAATAATGAAAAATCTTAGCTGTTAAATGTGGATATAAAATATTAGACTTTAAAACAAGCAGTGACAGATTTTTGAAACAGAATATGAAAACACAAACTATTAGAACTAAGTTTCATTTAACTACATTGAAATAAAAAACTTCATATAACAGAACATACCATACACAAAATTATAAATCATGCTAAGGAGTACCTAGGAGCATTTATAACACATGTGTTTACAATGCAAATAATAGCAAAAGAATAGCACCTCGACACACAAGTAAGTCTTTACTTCATTTGTTATTTTAAAACTTAAGTATTACCTGTTTTATGTCAAGCACAGTTGTAAGTTCTTGAGATATAGTGATGAACAACAGAAAAAGAGATACCAATCTTTTGAGAGTTTACATTTCAGTTAAGAGAGATTAGAGATAATAAATAAGTGTCATGTGGGGGAGGAAACAAACTATTAATGAGAATTGGTAGTATGGAGACTGGAAGATGAATTGCAATTTTAGTCTAATGGTCAGGGTAAGAAGCCTTTTTGAAATTCTTCTGAGTGAAGACTTAAATTTGAAGTTAGCTTTTCACATATCCCTGTTGAGACATACAGAAGAAATGTTGCAAAATCTCCAATGTTGGAGATATGAGTGGTGTTTTAAAGGAATACAATTTCAAAATAATAAAGATATTACAAATGACACAATTGTAAAGTGAGAAAAGGATATAAGTGGGCAATTAAAATAGAAAAGCAGGTCATTTTATACACATATGAAATATGCTCAAACTCACTGGCATACACATTAAAAAATATTCTATAGTCATACAAATGATAAAATTTTTGAAGTCTGATCATACCATATGTTGATGATAATGGGTTTTCTTGTACACTTATTATGAGAGTACAAATTAGTACACATATTTTGGGAAATCAATATGAAACCAAGCAGTCTTACATCTTCTTAGTCTTTCATTTCCTTGGTTAAATTCATCCTTAAGTATTTTATTCTTTTATTGATGCTGTCATAAATAGAATTGTTTCCTTGATTTCTTTTTTAGATGAATTGTTGTTGACATAAAGAAATACAGCTGATAAAGACTGCATCCTGCAACTTTACTGAATTCATTCATTAGTTCTAACAGTTTTAGTGGTGTCTTTAGGATTGTCTACACACAGGATCATGCCATTTATAAACAGATATAATTTTACTTCCTTTCTGATTTGGAGTTTTTTTATTTCTTTTTCTTGCCTGATTGCTCTTTATAATTATTCTAGTACTGTGTTGAATAAAAGTGGTAGTAGTGTGATTCTTGCCTTATACCATATCTTAAAGGAAAAACTTTCTGTTTTCCCTATTAATTATGATGTTCAGTTCAGTTCAGTTCAGTTCATTCGCTCAGTCATGTCCAACTCTTTGCGATCCCATGAATCACAGCACACCAGGCCTCCCTGTCCATCACCAACTCCTGGAATTCACTCAGACTCGGGTCCACCAAGTCAGTAATACCATCCAGCCATCTCATCCTCTGTCGTCCCCTTCTCCTTCTGCCCCCAATCCCTCTCAGCATCAGAGTCTTTTCCAATGAGTCAGCTCTTCGCATGAGGTGGCCAAAGTACTGGAGTTTCAGCTTCAGCATATTCCCTCCAAAGAAATCCCAGGGTTGATCTCCTTCAGAATGGACTGATTGGACCTCCTTGCAGTCCAAGGGACTCTCAAGAGTCTTCTCCAACACCACAGTTCAAAAGCATCAATTCTTTGGCGCTCAGCTTATGTTAGCTGTGGGGTTTTCATAAATCGCCTTTATTTTTTTAAGAACATTTTCTTTTGTAGGCATTTCTATCTATTTTGTTGAGAGACTTTATCATGAATAAATGGTAAGTTTTGTTAAATGCCTTTTCTGCATCTATTGAGATGATCATGTAGGTTTTATCTTTCTTTCTGGTAATGTAGTATATCACACTGATTGATTTGTATATATTAAATTCACTTTGGAATGTAGTTTCTTAATGTGTTATTCAATTTTGTAAGTATTTTATTGAGTATTTTGCATCTATATTCAAGAGGGATTTGGCCTTAGTTTTCTTTTCTTGTAGTATTTTTGTATGTCTTATGTATCAAGGGGATGCTGGTCTCATGAGTTTGGTATTAAACTCTCTATTTCCATTTTTTGAAAGACTTCAGGAAAAATCAGTATTAATTCCTTTCTGAATGTTTGGTAGAACTCAGCCTTGAAGTCATCTGGTCCTGGGCTTTTCGTCCTTGGTAGATTCTGATGACTACTTTAATCTCCTTATTTATTATTGTTCAATTGAGATTTTCTAATTCTTTTTGATTCAGTCTTGGTAGGTTGTATGTTTCTACCAATTTATCAACTTCTAAATTACCCACTTTATTTGCATATTATTGTTTGTAATTGCTCCTTATTATGATTTTTATTTCTGAGAAATGTGCTTAATATCTCCTTTCCCATCTCTGACTTTATTTGAGTTTCCTTTTTTCACTTAGTATTTTGTTGATTTTATTTCCTCAAAAAAAAAAAAAAAGCTAACTAACTTAGCTTTTCTAGTTTTTTTAAAATTGTTTTTCAATTCTGTATTTATTTCTGCTCTACCTATATTGTTTCTTTGCCTTTATTAACTTTGGTTTAATTTCTTCTTTGTCTACGTCCTTGAGGTGTAAAGTCAGATTGTTTATTGGAGATCTTTATTGTTAACAGAAACATTGTTACTATAAATCTGGTTCATAATGCTGCATTGCATAAGTATAGTAAGTTGTGCTTTCATTTTCATATTTTGAGATATTTAAAAAATATTCTTTTGATTTCTTCTGCAATTCAGTAATTTAAGAGTGTGTTCAGTTCAGCTCAGTCGCTCAGTTGTGTCCGACTCTTTGCAATCCCATGAATCACAGCACACCAGGCCTCCCTGTCCATCACCAACTCCCAGACTTTACTCAAACTCCTGTCCATTGAGTCAGTGATGCCATCCAGCCATCTCATCCTCTGTCGTCCCCTTCTCTTCCTGCCCCCAGTCCCTCCCAGCATCAGAGTCTTTTCCAATGAGTCAACTCTTCGCATCAGGTGGCCAAAGTATTGGAGTTTTAGCTTCAGCATCAGTCCTTCCAATGAACACCCAGGACTGATCTCCTTCAGAATGGACTGGTTGGATCTCCTTGCAGTCCAGGGGAATCTCAAGAGTCTTCTCCAACACCACAGTTCAAAAATATCAATTCTTTGGTGCTCAGCTTTCTTCACAGTCTAATTCTCATATCCATATATGATCACTGGATAAACCATTGCCTTGACTAGACAGACCTTTGTTGGCAAAGTAATGTCTCTGCTTTTGAATATGCTATCTAGGTTGGTCATAACTTTCTTTCCAAGGAGTAAGCATCTTTTAATTTCATGACTGCAATCACCATCTGCATGATTTTGAAGCCCCTCAAAATAAAGTCAGCCACTGTTTCCACTGTTTCCTTGTCTATTTCCCATGAAGTGATGGGACAAGATGCCATGATCTTCATTTTCTGAATGTTGATCTTTAAGCCAACGTTTTCACTCTGCTCTTTCACTTTCATCAAGAGGCTCTTTAGTTCCTCTTCACTTTCATATCATATGGTGTCCTCTGCATATCATATGGTGTCCTCTGCATATCATATGGTGTCCTCTGCATATCTGAGGTTATGGATATTTCTCCTGGCAATCTTGATTCCAGCTTGTGCTTCTTCCAGCCCAGTGTTTCTCATGATGTACTCTGCATGTAAGTTAAATAAGCAGGGTGATAATATACAGCCTGGATATACTCTTTTTCCTATTTGGAACCAGTCTGTTGTTCCATGTCCAGTTCTAACTGTTGCTTCCTGACTTGCATATAGTTTCCTTAAGAGGCAGGTCAGGTTTGTTAGTTTCCTATTATTTGTGAATTTTCCTGTTTTCTTGATTTTATCAATTACTGGTTTCATTATATTGTGCTTACAGAAGATCTCTGGCATAATCTTGGTCTTTTTAAGCTTATTGAGACTTGTTTTGTGATCTAATATTTGTTCTATAATGGGTTATGATCTGTGTACATTTCAGAGTAGCATGTATATTCTACTGTTTGGTGTATGTTTTAAACAGCATATGGCAGGATTTTTTTTTGCTCCATGGTATTTAAAATATGCTTTCCCCCCTGTATCTTAATATACATGTTATAACAAATGTCCTTTTACTCTATATGTTAAATAAATATTAACTAGAGGGCTTCCCTGATAGCTCAGTTGATAAGGAATCCACCTAAAATGCAGAAGACCCCAGTTTGATTATTGCATTGGGAAGATCCCGTGGAGCAGGGAATGGCTACCCACTTCAGTATTCTGGCCTAGAGAATTCCATGGACTGTATAGTACATGCGGTCACAAAGAGTTGGACATGACTGAGCAACTTTCACTTCACTTCATGATTTCAGGACACTTCCAATTCTTTCTCTTTATGAAAATACTATATCAAATACAAAAAATTAAAGAATACTGAAATACAGAAGGAAAAATGAAGTACTTATAAGCTTATAAGACAGTGATGATAGCTATCATCTTTTTTTTATTCATTTTGTGATAATTTATTACCAATATTTTCCTTGTTTCTATAACCTTCAACAACATGTGGCATTTGAATTTGGATTTTATAAGTAAAATCTGACTTAAATCTTTACTAATAAAGTCTTACAAAATCCTTTAACACATATTTTTAGATATTCAGTACTTTGGTTAAGGTCTGTTCATATCTAAGTTCTTATACGTATCGCAAATTGTTCTCTTGAAAAGTATTCATTTATTCCCACTTCAAATATATGAAAGGGCTCATCTAAAGCTCTCATTTTCAAACACTGAATCTTATATTTCATTCTCTTACCAACTTATGGATCATAAAAATAGCATTTCATTGATTTCATCTGAATATACATAAAAATTAAACTATCTTTGAATATGCTTCATTAGCATTTCAACTTTCCTTTTACAGTTTGTTTTAGTTTATTTTATCCAATTTGTCTCTGTATTATCGTAACTAAAATAGTCTTCAGTAGACTAATCAGTGCAACTCATTTTATTTTCAAGTTGATTTTATGCCTACTTACTTCATTATTTCCCTTTCGGTCTTATCCCCAATTAGACTAGGATATTGCCACCTTTCTTTCTTCCTCTCTTTGACAAAAAAGATATATAAACTTCCCTTGTATCCCTAGCTGCTGATTATATTCTTTATTAACATAAATTCTTCATTAATTCATTTAATCTTCAACTTCATGAAAGAAAGGTATAGATTATGGCATAAAAACTGAGGACTAGAGTACACTTTCATTTCCTACATTTTGTTTCTACTTAGAAATATTATGACATGGAGTTGTTACTTCTAAATTTTGTAATACAGTTTTCATGCTGATCTTATCTCCTTCTAATTGACTTTTCAGATATTTTTAATACAACTGTCATCCTAATATATGAGGATCTCCACTATTTTTTTTTAATGAAAACTCTCAATAAATTAGCTTCTTTTTTTCTTACATCCTTTCTCCTCCACCTTAATATCCTAATTTAATTACTTCAACATTCTTGCAACACACAGATTTTACTGACCCTCTCCCTTTGTTGCCTCAACAAATGTAACCCTAGATGAATGCAATTCTCAGTTTTGTTTCAGTATTCATTTTGGCTTGTATCAAGGGAAGTCAAATCTATTGAATAAAGTCAAACAAAAAGGATGCATACACTGTAACCATACAAAGTTTCTGATCACTCTCAGCTCATCACTAGGAATTGCTATGATTCTCTGCATAATTCATATATTTACCATCAACCATAAACACTTCAAACCAACTCGAATTCCTTCAAACATCTGAACAACTCCCGGCATTTCCTTTCATCTCGCCTTATACTTCTCAATAACAACAGTAGCCATCAGATCTATCAACATGAATACTTACCCACATCTACACCCATCCTGTTCTTCTTTCCTACTAAATGAAGGAACTCTCTCTTCCTATATTGAGGATCAATTTCTACTAAATGAAGGAACTCTCTCTTCCTATATTGAGGATCAATTTCTCATTTGGAATTTACCCTTCAACTGCTTACTCACAAACAGATCTTTGTCATTAACTTTTAAACTAGTTCAACCTTTTACACTAGAAAAACCTCTCATCCCTCTTTTTATAGCTATTACCTGGTTTCTTTACCTTGCATAAAACCTGGCTTTATTTCCCTACTGTTCATTGTGTCTTCACTTCCTCAAATTTATTAACTCCAAGGTCACCAATAATCTCTTTGTCGCTAAGCACACTGGTGTGTGAATACATGCTCAGTCATGTCTGACTCTTTGCGACCCAATGGGCTGTAGCCCACCAGTCTCCACCATCCATGGAATTTTTCTGGCAAGAATGCTGGAGTAGTCACTGTTTCCTCCTCCTAGGGATCTTCCTGACCCAGGCATAGAACCTGATTTCCTGTGTCTCCTGCACTGGCAGGCAGATTCTTTACCACTGTACCACCTGAGACAGTTATTTAATTGTACTGAAATCTTCTCTTCATCTGCTCATAATTTTTAGCTACTTCTGGCCAAAGTATCCCTATTTATGGTAAAGATTTTGGCAACAGGGTTTACTTGGCTTGATGTTATCCTCAAAATCCTAATTATCAGTGGGCTTACCAAATCAGAATACTTTTTCAGTGTTGCTCAACTACTGGGAAAAGAACAAGCACAGGATTAAGGCAAAGTTAATCATAAAAATGTGAAATGCTAGGCTGGATGAAGTACAAGCTGGATTCAAGATTGCTGGGAGAAATATAAATGACCTCAGATATGCAGATGACACCACCCTTATGGCAGAAAGTAAAGAAGAGCTAAAGAGCTCCTTGATGAAAGTGAAAGAGGAGAATGATAAAAGTTGACTTAGAATTCAACATTAAAAAACTAAGATCATGGCATCTGGTCCCATCACTTCATGGCAAATAAATGGGGAAACAATGGAAACAGTGACAGACTATTTTTTTGGGCTCCAAAATCACTTCATATGGTGACTGCAGCCATAGAATTAAAAGACGCTTGCTCTTTGGGAGAAAAACTATGACCAACCGAGATAGCATATTAAAAAACAGAGACATTACTTTGCCAATAAAGGTCTGTCTAGTAAAAGCTACGGTTTTTCCAGTAGTCATATATGGATGTGAGAGTTGGACAATAAAGAAAGCTAAAAGTCAAAGAATTGATGCTTTTGAGCTGTGATGTTGGAGAAGATTTTTGTGAGTCCCTTAGACTGCAAGGAGATAAAACCAGTCAATCCTAAAGGAAATCAGTCCTGAATATTCATTGGAAGGACTGATGCTGAAGCTGAAATTCCAATATTTTGGCCACCTGATGTGAAGAACTGACTCTTTGGAAAAGCTCCTGATGCTGGAAAAGATTGAATGCAGGAGGAGATGGAGACGACAGAAGATGAGATGTTTGGTTGGCATCACCAACTTTATGGACATGAGTTTCAGTAAGCTCTAGGAGTTAGTGATGGACAGGGAAGCCTGCGTGCTGCAGTCCCTGGGGTTGCTGAGTCAGACATGACTGAGTGGCTGAACTGAACTGAATCATAAAAAATGTGCCAAGCACATCTGAGAGATTATTTCCCTCATCACTTCTTAGGAAAATTATACAAGCAATATTACCAAGTATATTAATAGCTTTTGCTTCTGAACTTGGTTGTTGAACAGCTTTACTCCTCTCTTTCATGCAAAGAATTAGATATATAACGTACATATTTTTACATTGACATAGGTTTCATTTTTTTTTGTTGTCAAACTGTTTTATAAACTTTATGTTAGCCATAATTTTATTGGTTCACTTTTTCTTTATTTATTGGGTATAGTGAAGTTAATCCTTGGTTCTAGCAATATGATTATCTCTTAGACTTTATTCCTATTTAATTGAGGCTCTTACTTTTTGTATATCTTTATATGTTTTTGAACAGGAGCAGACCTCGGGCTTTGTTAACTATCTGCCATTTCAGCTTATTTTTCTCTATGATTTTTTATCATTGCTACTTAAAGTTATTATTATTATTATTATCCTGAATTGACTCCCAAACATGAGTCAAATCTCACATGCTAGCAAAGTAAGGCTCAAAATTCTCCAAGCCAGGCTTCAGCAATATGTGAACCGTGAACTTCCAGATATTCAAGCTGGTTTTAGAAAAGGCAGAGGAACCAGAGATCATATTGCCAACATCCACTGGATCATTGAAAAAGCAAGAGAGTTCCAGAAAAACATCTACTTCTGCTTTATTGACTATGCCAAAGCCTTTGACTGTGTGGATCACAATAAACTGTGGACAATTCTGAAAGAGATGGCAATACCAGTCCACCTGACCTGCTTCTTGGAAACCTGTATGCAAGTCAGGAAGCAACAGTTAGAACTCGACATGGAACAACAGACTGGTTTCAAATAGGAAAAGGAGTACGTCAAGGCTGTATATTATCACCCTGCTTATTTAACTTCTATGCAGAGTACATCATGAGAAACGCTGGGCTGGAAGAAGCACAAGCTGGAATCAAGATTGCCGGGAGAAATATCCATAACCTCAGATATGCAGATGACACCACCCTTATGGCAGAAAGTGAAGAGGAACTAAAAAGCCTCTGGATGAAAGTGAAAGTGGAGAGTGAAAAAGTTGGCTTAAAGCTCAACATTCAGAAAACGAAGATCATGGCATCTTGTCCCATCACTTTATGGCAAATAGATGGGGAAACAGTGGAAACAGTGTCAGATTTTATTTTGGGGGGCTCCAAAATCACCACAGATGGTGATTGCAGCCATGAAATTAAAAGACGTTTAATCCTTGGAAGGAAAGTTATGACCAACCTATATAGCATGTTGAAAAGCAGAGACATTATTTTGCCAACAAAGGTCCATCTAGTCAAGGCTGTGGTTTTTCCTGTGGTCAGGTATGGATGTGAGAGTTGGACTGTGAAGAAAGCTGAGCACCAAAGAATTGATGCTTTTGAACTGTGGTGTTGGAGAAGACTCTTGAGAGTCCCTTGGACTGCAAGGAGATCCAACCAGTCCATTCTGAAGGAGATCAGCCCTGGGATTTCTTTGGAGGGAATGATGCTGAAGCTGAAACTCCCGTACTTTCATGCGAAGAGTTGACTCATTGGAAAAGACTCTGATGCTAGGAGGGACTGGGGGCAGGAGAGGATGAGATGGCTGGATGACACCACTGACTCGATAAACGTGAGTCTGAGTGAACTCTGGGAGTTAGTGATGGACAGGGAGGCCTGGCATACTACGATTCATGGGGTCACAACGAGTTGGACACGACTGAGTGACTGAACTGAACTGAAGCACTTTATATGTACTCTTTATTTCATTCTCCTATTAATCCTTTTAGATTATAATTCTGTCCATTTTACTAATAAAGAAACTGACATTCAGCTATGTTACATGAGTGATAATGAGCACAGAGTTGTTTAGGAGTGAAAAGGGATTTGAAATCAGAGTCTCTTATCTAATATTTTTGTAAAGCACTTTAAGAAATATGCTTGGTATATGTATGTCTTTTTAGAACTTAATTTTTGGCAAATCACTTCCTATTATTATTTATAGATAACAGCATGAAAAATAAACAAATCACTAGAGGTAAGTCCATAGTACAAAAGAGTAATAAGGTACCTACATTTTGTTGATAAATTTAAAAATTGCCGTTTTGCTTCATTTAAATAGGTTTTATGTTACATTTTATTTGTTATATTTATTTGTTTGCCACTCACTTTCCATAACAGAAATACAAAAAATGTCTCTATGAGTTTTAAATAATTGCAGTAGTTATTTGTATATTAATGTATTTTCTCTCACAGTTAAATTTATTAATACTAATTAATTTTTATCTGGGCATTTTTTGATTTTTCATGAAGTAAGTTTTTTTAATATAGCATATTTTAATCCAGGAAATAACAACTGGAATTTAGTTAATTTCCTGGGAGATAGATTCATGTTGCATTGGTAGTGAATGAATAAGATATTTGATTACAAAGTGACAAGTGTCATTTTGGAAACAGTAGTTAATATTAACCTGATGTGGTTACTAAGGCAAATGGAGGAGGAGAAATTTAGTGTAAAGATCTCCTTTTTATAATGATCAAATATATACAGGCATTGTTAGGAGTAATATATTTTAATTCCAGAACTGAAATTACTTACATATAAAAAATCAATCAAATTCATTTAAAATGTGTTATATGTTCCTTTTTATTGTATAAGTTGTTAAATTAATTGTCCACCCAAATAAAAACACAGTAAGAGGTAATGGCTTTTCACAAAATGTGTTTATATTAGAAAGAACCAGAGAGATGACATCTATAGCACCTGGAATTTAAATACAATCTTGTATTCCTTCAATTAATTGAATCTTGGAATAAGCGGAGAATTAGTTGAAAAAAACTTTGGGATACATATTTGAAAATAATACCTCATTTAGTTCTCTTTGATGTATATATAATTTGATGTTTACTTATTTGCTTATTTTTAAAAAGGTTTCAGGTAGAAAAATTGCTAACTAAAAATAGAGGGAAAAAGTGATATCTTGAAGACAAGTGTCTTTCCCAGGTATGTAAAGCCAATTATAATAGCTTCACTTAAATTTAGAAGGAAAGAAAATAAAAACATAAAAAATGAGTCCGGTGGGAATTATGTTAGGCAATCATTAAAAGAAGCTCAAAATGCGGGTGGAGATGTGAATAGGGAGTCATACCATCATTCTTATTTTATAATCTAATCTCTGGGAATTTGCAAAGAGAATGTTTAATTGCTTTTCTGTATCAAAACTATGTGAAATATAGCCATAATTATATAATATCTTATATCTTAGTAAAATAAAAAAGACCAAAGGCATGGTTTCAATGGTCAGTGTTAACTCAGGTTAACTGCCTTTTTTAAAAATTTCAGATCATAGAGTCAATTTTAAGTCAAAGAGATTGAAGTTAGATATTAGTACTTGAAAATTAATATAAAACCTAAAGTACCTACATGGATTTGACTAAAATGTTTGTTAATTTGTATATATCAAGTTTAATCATGCCATTTAGGATAAGTGAAGTCTGGGTAAAATTTAGTTTGAACTAGATAGATGTAATTATCCCTGAACTTTTGCTGCCAGGAAGATGTTTAATGATGTGGTACCGGAAGTATCAAGTCACTTCCCAATATAATGTCAGCTTTCTTGGAAATGAGATGAGAAATTGCTTTCCCCAACAAAGGAAGCAGACAATGCACCCCTGCCTGTCACTGACATATAGGAGATAACGTTGACTACAATTCAGGGCAAAGATTCCCTGAAGAGTCCTTCAATAGAGAAGAGGTGCTATTTGCAAAAACAAAATGAGACAAAACAAAGTAAGACAGATCTTCACAAAGCATAAATGAAGAAGAGCTTTATTAAATTAAGATGTTAAAAGGTTCTTTAAAGTTAACTCCTAAATCCATTATAAATGTATTAGCAGCACCAATGATACAACATAGCCACTAACACAAGGTAAAAACTGTGGAGCAAGGAACTTTGTCAGAGACTGACAGAACAAAAGCAAAACTTGGGGAGTAAAAAAAACAGGTCAACTAGACCACAAAGAGGAAAACTCAATCACTGGAAATTGATAGTATTTATGGTTCTCTTTATAACAATAAACAAAGGTGTATACTTTTCATGGTAAAATATTGGCTTAAGTTTTTTCCAGAAATCATATTTTTTTTCTTTAAATATCTCAAGTTATTTATCCCAAGTATTAATACCCATAGATCATTCGACAAGGGGAATGATGATTAAATAGTAAAAGGAAAAATCCAGATGTTGGTGATTATGTGAAGGAACTGGCACTCACATTGCTAGAGATAACATGACAACATGTAGGAAACATTTAAGTTTTTAGATTCAAGGACAGAACAATTTCTCTCCTGGAATTGATCCTAGGGAATAATAAGACTAAGAATAAATATTCCTATATTAAAATATTCATTTTAATTTTAATTATGAAAAAATGGGTATGATGGTTAATTTTATATCAACTTGATTAGACCATAGGGTGCCCAGATATTTTGCTGAACATTATTTAGGGTGTGTCCATGAGGGTATTTAATAAATTTAAGTCAGTGGGTGTGAGTAAATCATATTGTTCTTCCTATTGAGGGTGGGCTTCATATAGTTAGTTGAAGGTCTGCACAGAACAAAAGTCTGAGTAAGGACAATTCACTCTCTCTGCCTGTCTTTGATCTGGGCTAGTAGTGAGCCCCTCCCTGCCTTTGGACACAGACTCAGACAGGTACTACACCATCAGTTCTCCTGGGTCTCCAACTTGATGACTGCAGATCTTGGTACTTCTCAGCCTCCATGATTGTTTGAGCTAATTCTTTATAAATACTCTCTTCATTTATTTTCTATAATTATACATACATGCCTATTGGTTCTGTTTCTCTGGAGAACCCTTAGTAGTACAAGGGGTAATCTAATTCTTCAAAAACAGATAACGAGTAAAAAATTTACACTGATGAGTACAAACACAGAAAACCTGGAATTAAACACTGACTCTCAAATACTCTATACTATTTTCAGAATCTTACTGTTAAAATAGAGTTTTATGCACAATCCTCTGCATATTAAATCAAGTAAGATTTTACTTTCCTCCCTAAGGTATTGCCTGGATTGGTTGCTTGATATATTCCTTACCAACTATAGTGGATTAAAGATGGCCAAAGTGTTGTCACTCCCTGCTGAGAAGTGCACTGTAATTCATCATCTCATTGACTCTAGACTTCACATGTATCTTCTGTGACCAACAGAATATTATGGAAATCATAATGTGCCAGTTCTGGGTATTCTTTAAGGAACTTTTATTTTCTGTCTTTTGTAGTATAGTCAACATGCAGTCACATGGGAAGGTTCTTATGGCAGACTACTGCAGTATCCTTTTAAGCAAACCTCCTAATCTCTAATATAAAACTAGAATCAAGTTTCTAGCCAAAAGAGTAAGTCATCTTCAAGTTGACCCACCAGTTTCAGTTGAGCCCCCTGAGCTGAGGTTACATAGAACAAGGGTGAACTATCTCCTGAGATCTGTATAAGTTTGTTACTGTTTAGTTGGTAAGTTGTGTTTGACTTTTTTACGACCCCATGGACTGTAGCCCACAAGGCTCTTCTGTCTCTGGGATTTCCCAGACAAGAACACTAGAATAGTGTGCCATTTCCATCTCCAGGAGACTCTTCCTGACCCAGGAATCAAAGCCATGTCTTCTGCATTTCAGGCAAATTCTTTACCACTGAGCCAAATCATAAGCATATCAGTGACTGTTATTTCGATATAAACCTGTGGTTTCCAAACAGATCTCAGGGTGCTGTAGTGAACCTCCAAAGGTTCCACAGACATTTCAAATTTTCAGGAAAAAACACAATATATGAAAACCATCCAATATTCTATGATTCATTACTTTCATGTAGTTATTAGTTTCAACATTAGAATGGATCACAATTAAGACCTACAAGACCTTTTAGAACTATCACACAAAAAAGATGTCCTTTTCACTATAGGGGACTGGAATGCAAAAGTAGGAAGTCAAGAGACACCTGAGGTAATAGGCAAATTTGGCCTGGGATACGGAATGAAGCAGGGCAAAAGGTAATAGTGAGTTTTGCCAAGAGAACACACTGGTCATAGCAAACACCCTCTTCCAACAACACAAGAGAAGACTCTACACATGGACATCACCAGATGGTCAGTACTGAAATCAGATTGATTATATTCTTTGCAGCCAAAGATGGAGAAGCACTATACAGTCAGCAAAAATAAGACCAGGAGCTGACTGTGGCTCAGATCATGAACTCCTTATTGCCAAATTCAGACTTAAATTGAAGAAAGCAGGGAAAACCACTAGACCATTCAGGTATGACCTAAATCAAATCCCTTATGATTATACAGTGAAAGTGAGTAATAGATTTAAAGGACTAGATCTGATAGACAGAGTGCCTGATGAACTATGGACGGAGGTTCATGACATTGTAGAGGAGACAAAGATCAAGACCATCCCCATGGAAAAGAAATGCAGAAAAGCAAAATGGCTGTCTGCAAAGGCCTTAAAAATAGCTATGAAAAGAAGAGAAGTGAAAAGCAAAGGAGAAAAGGAAAGATATTCCCATTGGAATGCAGAGTTCCAAAGAATAGCAGGGAGAGATAAGAAAGCCTTCCTCAGCTATCAATGCAAAAAATAGAGGAAAACAACAGACTGGGAAAGAATAGAGATCTCTTTAAGAAAATTAGAGATACCAAGAGAATATTTCATGCAAAGATGGGCTTGATAAAGGACAGAAATAGTATAGACCTAATAGAAGCAGAAAATATTAAGAAGAGGTGGCAAGAATACATAGAAGAATTGTACAAAAAAGAGCTTAATGACCAAGATAATCACGATGGTGTGATCACTCACCTGAGCCAGACATCCTGGAATGTGAAGTCAAGTGGGCTTTGAAAAGCATCACTACGATCAAAGTTAGGGGAGATGATGGAATTCCAATTGAGCTATTTCAAATCCTGGAAGATGATGCTGTGAAAGTGCTGCACTCAATATGCTAACAAATTTGGAAAACTCAGCAGTGGCCATAGGGCTGGAAAAGCTCAGTTTTCATTCCAATCCCAAAGAAAGGCAATGCCAAAGAATGCTCAAACTACTGCACAATTGCACTCATCTCACACACTAGTACAGTAATGCTCAAAATTCTCCAAGCCAGGCCTCAGCAATATGTAAGCTATGAACTTCCAGATGTTCAAGCTGGTTTTAGAAAAGGCAGAGGAACCAGAGATCAAATTGCCAACATCTGCTGGATAATCAAAAAAGCAAGAGAGTTCGAGAAAAACATCTATTACTGGTTTATTGACTATGCCAAAGCCTTTGACTGTGTGGATCACAATAAACTGTGGAAAATGAAAGAGATGGGAATACCAGACCACGCAACCTGCCTCTCAAGAAAACCATATGCAGGTCAGGAAGCACATGTTAGAACTGGACATGGAAAAACAGAGTGGTTCCAAATAGGAAAAGGAGTACGTCAAGGCTGGATATTGTCACCCTGCTTATTTAACTTCTATGCAGAGTACACCATGAGAAACGCTGAACTGGAAGAAACACAAGCTGGAATCAAGATTTCTGGGAGAAATATCAATAACCTCAGATATGCAGATGACACCACTCTTATGGCAGAAAGGGAAGAGGAACTAAAAAACCTCATGATGAAAGTGAAAGAGGAGAGTGAAAAAGCTCAACATTCAGAAAACGAAGATCATGGCATCTGGTCCCATCACTTCATGGGAAATAGATGGGGAAACAATGGAAACAGTGTCAGACTTTATTTTGGGGGGCTCCAAAATCACTGCAGATGGTGATTGCAGCCATGAAATTAAAAGACGTTATGACCCACTTAGATAGCATATTAAAAAGCAGAGACATCACTTTGTCAACAAAGATCCATCTAGTCAAGGCTATGGTTTTTCCAGTGGTCATGGATGGATGTTAAAGTTGGATTGTGAAGAAAGCTGAGCACCGAAGAATTGATGCTTTTGAACTGTGGTCCTGGCTGGCGAGTCCTTTGGACAGCAAGGAGATCCAACCAGTCCATCCTAAAGGAGACCAGTCCTGGGTGTTCATTGGAAGGAGTGATGCTGAAGCTGAAACTCCAATACTTTGTCCTCCTCATACAGAGTTGACTCATTGGAAAAGACCTTGATGCTGGTAGGGATTGGGGACAGGAGGAGAAGGGGATGACAGAGGATGAGATGGCTGGATGGCATCACTTACTCAATGCACATGAGTTTGGTTGAACTCCGGGAGTTGGTGATGGACAGAGAGGCTTGGGGTGCTGCAGTTCATGGGGTCGCAAAGAATCAGACATGACTGAGCTACTGAACTGAACTGAACTGAAGTGATAGTTATTTAGGAATTAACTGTTTTCCTCTATTTTATGTGCATTTTTTTCCCAAATGGTATTAGGCTATTGCACTATCAACACTTATTAAGCTGTTTATCCCACTTCTTAATGAATAAAACATTTTCTGTTAGAAGTACTGTGAAAGAAATATTGAGGCATGGACAGCCCCATAAACTGAGAGAATCTGGGGAATTCTGCTACAAATCCTTACAGAATGCTATTTGTTCCATAAAATAAACATTCAATTCATTATAAAAATGTTTATAATAAAATGATTAAGTTAAAATAATATGCAAAATAATTTATATAACATACAATATTTTAGTATGGTCTGAATTCTCTAAGAACTTAATGTAGATATACTTTTTTTAAGATAAAGGATTAAAATATATATTTATTTCTGGCTAATGAATTATGGAATGTAAAAACAGAACCTCAGGCTCTGAGGACAGGCTCTTCCTCTAAATTTGATAATTTACTACTGGTGGATGGATGTGTGCTCAGTTGCTGCAGTCATGTCCTACTCTGCCAGCCTACGGACTGTAGCCCGCCAGGCTCCCGTGTCCATGGGATTCTCCAGGCAAGAATACTGGAGTGGATTGCCATGCCCTTCTCCAGGGGAATCTTCCTGATCCAGGGATCAAACGTGTGTTTCCTTTGTCTCCTACACTGCAGGTAGATTCTTTACCCATTGAATCACCTGGGAAGCCCAAAATGGATGTAACTATAGAACCAAATTCATGGTGTTCTTATGGAAATTAGTTGTTAAAATTGTTAATAATAAGTATCATACAAATTCAATACATGTTTGCAATGACTATTGGTATGCTTTGTTGTTGTTTAGTCTCTAAGTGTGTCCACCTCTTTTGACATCATGGACTGTTGCCTGCCACCTCTTCTGTCCATGGGATTTCCCAAGCAAGAATACTGGAATGTGTTGACATTTCCTTCTCCAATTAGGATGCTTACTTATTTCTAATTCTTTCTTTACTCTTCATGAAATGAACTACTTTGTAATGCTAAATATTATTAGAAATTTTATTAATATTAAGGCAGTCATTCATGTTACTCCTCTACGGCTGGTATTTAAATGCTTTTTCTAGTTTCCTCCTGTTCTCTTTTTCCTCTCCATTCTCCTGAATTCTGATCTTGCTTAAGGAATGTGATGGAAATACAGCAATGGGTGTCATACAATGGACTCTACTGAAACTGCGTATTCTAAAAGGAACACTGGAACGAGACTGCCTTATATTTTAGCAAGGGGTTTTCTATGATAATAAAAGAAGAAGTAAATTGAATAAAGATCTGAAATTGAGCCTTGAATTTAGCTAGGAACAGTTCCAACTGTAGATGGGAAGATTTAGGTGGAGAGGATCAAAGTAAGAAAAGATGTGGTGCCACAAATGAGTCTTAGCAAGTGGTGAGGAACGAGAGTGACTGGAGAGTAGGCTCCGATGTCTGGTTCACATTTGTGCCATTTCTGTTTAGGAATGTAGGTATGTTGGGGAAGCCCCTTGTTGGCTCAGCAGTAAAGAATCTGCCTGCCAGTGAAGGAGACACAGATTCGAATCTTGGGTTTGGAAGATCCCTGGAGAAGGAAATGGAAATCCATTCCAGTTTTCTTGCCTGAGAAATTTCATGGAGAGAGGAGCCTGGTGAGCTATGGTCCATGGGGTTGACAAGAGTTGAACATGACTTAGTGACTAAACACGCACACACACACATATGCATGTGTATATATGTGTATGTACATAAGTGTGGGTTTGTGTGTATGTGTGTGTGGTGTAGGGAACACCTAGTTTAAATACAGTTGGGAAACTCTTCCTTTTAATGCTTGTCGTTATCATATGGGATTATTGTACCTGTAAATAAGTGTAAATTTAACTCACTTAATATTATAAGGTTAATGGGTTTGAGGAAACATGTTTTAATATTGATCAGGGAAAACAAAATGTCCTTCTGCCTTATTGGAACCTAAGTGTAAAGACTTCCAAAATATGGCCTGTGAGTTTACTTCACATTCTAAATATTGAACAAGTCTATTCTTAAATTCATGATATATAAAGATGTTAGAAAAATGTAAATTATTTGCTTTGCTTTAATGCAAAATGATACTGAAATGTCATCTATAATAATGATGTAAATTTTATTTTATTATTTATTTAAGCAAAAAATATGACTTACAACTATATGGAATGCTTAAACGTGACATGAATCATGAAGCTGATATATGACTAACTAAAGTTTGTGAAACACTGCATTAAAAAATGGATTTGACAAATTAGAGGAACAAGAGCATGAAAGTGATGAATAATACTGTGTCCTGAATATTTTGATGGAGGGATTAAATAGCTTTGTTCTCCCTGTAACTTCACTTTCCTAGTTTACTGAAAATACCTACAGTTCCTTGCCTTTGATGTGTGATATTGTTCATGTGTCACAGCAAAGGCCAGTTTTTGACTGGTGATTTTTTCCAGATGACTAGCAAGGGCATTAGGGGTTCCACCCCAGCTTGCATCAGTCACCCAAGAGGGCACACCTTCCTGCCACTCATCTCATCTGATTAACACTACACAGGCTGATAAATATGCTCCCTTTCATAGAATTTTTAATTTTCATAAGAAGGGCATATCTCAATGCACATAATATCTGTCATTATAGAGCAAGACTTACACAGTAAAAATTTTGAGTTCTTCCCAATTCTAGTCAATTTCAGTAAGTACTTGTTCTATCATTCTTGACAAAGATAAAACATATTTTTGAAGCAGGAAATTAGTTAATGCATAACTAAAAGCCCTGAGTTTTATACAAGTAAAGGAAATAGTGAAAACTTAGAGATGTTAATACAAATATTGTAGATATGCTTGAAAACTGGAAATATTTCCTAAAATAGGTTGTGACATTCTAATGTCACGATATTAAACATTTCTAATTTTTCTAATATTTATTGCCACTTCAAATTCCATTACTTCTCAAGTAGCATTAACATCTGACTGGGTGAGAAGGAGATTCAATAGGAGGGGATGTATGTATAGTTATGGCTGATTCACATTGTAGTATGGCAGAAGTCAGCACAATACTGCAAAGCAATTACATCCAATTAAAAACAAATTTTTTAAAAAAGCAACTTTCAAGATAATTGGAAAACTGTATCTTATACATTCTTAAAATAAATATGAAACTTTAAGGAAATGCAAAGCTATAACTCATAAGTTCTAAGTCTATTCTGGTCAATATAATGTAAAACATGCCATGCTTCTTTAGATGTCTCTTAATAAGATGTTAATTTCCACAAGGGGAATGACTGTAGTAAATGTTGTCCATGGTGTACACTTATCTTCTCTTAATCTTCTATATAAAGTCTTTATGTTAATAAGAGGAAAAATGTATTCCAATAGTAACCATCCATTATCATCTTTCCCTCTCCTCTATCCTGTAAGAGTAACAAGCTTGTTAAGAAGAACAGATAAACATTATGGCAGTGAACACAACTTCTCCTCCTTACTATTATTATGATAATTATAAAATATTTTTATGTTATCTGCGAAGGCTTAAAGATATAAAAATAAAATTATGTATTTTTAATTTATTAATAATTTCCCGAATAATTGTTTTAGCAATTCCCAATAATTGTTTTCTTTTTGGAAAACATTTATACTAATATAAATACTTTTAAGTTAACTCAAAAGTGTAATTTTCTTTGTTGTATCATCAATAAAATGGACACTGTCTACAGTAACAAGTTTGCATAAATGCAGTTAATACCTTTAAATTGCCTTTCCAAGCAATTTTGAAGTATCAGGAAATCATATATGTTTTTGAAAAAATGTACTTCTGTATCAGAAATACTCATAGTAGAATTAGGAGAAATTTAGTAAAGACTAAAGCAGAATTAGCATTCCCCTGTGTGACAGAAAAATTATTTAAATATAGAGACACTGTCATTAGTTTGTACAATTTTAAGCTCCACCCAACTCAGTGCTACTGGTTTCTTCAAAGGAATGAAATGCTTTATCTTTTTGACAGAACAAATTGACTGGAAAATTACATACACCCTTCAGCAGATGTTCTTTCCACTTTGTTTGGAAATATGTGCTGCTGTACAGTGTTTCCAAGACCCATGTGGAGATAGGTTTGGAGGATGCAATCAATGTAGACTGCGTCCACTTCAATGTAGGCAAAGGTTACTCCTAGTTATTTTTTGGTTGGACACTTAAAGACAATTTGAGGTACAAAATAATACTATTTCTTACTTTTAAAAATTATTAAACATCCAAAGAATTTAAGCTGTTCAAATTAACCCTAAAAACTTAAGCATTTCCCTACTCACGTGAAATTTCAAGGTCCAAATTACTAGAAATGCATTTGCTATAATGAATGAGTTGAAGTTAAGATTGTCAGAAAGTGAAGAATAGGAAAAAGAAACCAACTGTGACTTGCAGTCAACTGCATCATGTCTTTATTGATGTGGCATACTGATGGGTGGAAATCAGATGGCATCTTAAGTATTAAAATGCATACCATTGAGTTAAGCACCTGTATAACAGTCTGAGGAGAAGGGAATGGCAACCCACTGCAGTACTCTTGCCTGCAAAATCCCATGGATGGAGCAGCCTGGTGGGCTGCAGTTCACGGAGTCTCAAAGAGTTGGACACGACTGAGCGCCCGTCTTCACTTTCACTTTTCACTTTCATGCATTCAGTTCAGTTCAGTTCAATCATTCAGTCATGTCTGACTTTGCGACCCCATGAATCACAGCACACCAGGCCTCCCTGTCCATCACCATCTCTCAGAGTTTACACAAACTCACATTCATCGAGTTGGTGAGGCCATCCAGCCATCTCATCCTCTGTCGTCCCCTTTTCCTCCTGCCCCCAATCCCTCCCAGCATCAGAGTCTTTTCCAATGAGTCAACTCTTCGCATGAGGTGGCCAAAGTATTGGAGTTTCATGCATTGAAGAAGGAAATGGCAACCCATTCCAGTATTCTTGCCTGGAGAATCCCAGGAACAGAGGAGACTGGTGGACTGCCATTTATGGGGTCTCACAGAGTCGGACAGGACTGAAGCGACTTAGCAGCAGCAGCATAAAAATCTGAATTGTCATCCAGCTCTCTGTGAACAGTACACTGAAACAGTGTCATTCAGTACAGTTCAGTCGCTCAGTAGTGTCTGACTCTTTGTGACCTCATGAACCGCAGCAGGCCAGGCCTCCCTGTCCATCACCAACTCCTGGAGTCCACCCAAACCCATGTCCATTGAGTCGGTGATACCATCCAATCATCACATCCTCTGTCATCTCATCTCCTCCTGCCCTCAATCTTTCCCAGCATCAGGGTCTTTTCCAATGAGTCATCTCTTTGCATCAGGTGGATAAAGTATTGGAGTTTCAGCTTCAACATCAGTCCTTCCAATGAACACTTAGAGCTGATCTTCTTTAGGATGGACTGGTTGGATCTCCTTGCAGTCCAAGGGACTCTCAAGAGTCTTCTCCAACACCACAGTTCAAAAGCATCAATTCTTCTGTGCTCAGCTTTCTCTATAGTTCAACTCCCACATCCATACATGACCACTGGAAGGAAAGTCACTTAATGCTAAATGGGATTCATCTACATAGTCTGCTTCTCTGTCTAGCATGGTAAACTTGTAATTGTATTTCATCTTGCTATTTTTAAGGCTTTGCAAAATTGTATTTTGCCATGCAGTTAAAACCAAGAAAAAGTAACATAACCAGCTCTCAGTAAAAGGCTATCAATCTATCAAAATAAATTCCATATAAAAAAATCTCAAAGGAGGTGCTCATATTCCCAAAACATTGCAAATTCTTAGCAACTCTATGGAATGCATTGGTATTTTCAGATAAAGAGATCTTTTTTAGAAAAAGGGAGTGAGCCACCCTAGAAGTAGAATAAACATTTTAATGGTAATTCCAATAGTTATAGTAAGTCAGAAAAATATCAAACTAATATTGGTGTAAACTAAAATAATGATTGCCACAGTAACATGATTCATAGACAGGCAGTGTTCTATACATGAGCTTTAATTATGTAAGCTGGTTTCTACTGAGCTGTTGATTATGAATCATAAAATTAACAGTTCTTAGAAATTATCACCTTCTAAAAGGAAATACTCAGAATGATAGTTCAATCTGAATAGTTTTTCTAATAAATAATTAAGATTTTATTTGTGTGATTTCTTCCTTTTGCTTTATCTTAAGCCCAGGAATAAAAGAACAATTTTTTTCACCATTTTTTCTTGAGTCAGGGTTTTGTACTGATAAAGAGCTAGACTTGCCTCCAAAATACTTAAGGTCACTTCATGCTTTTCCAGTAATTAAAAGTGATTCATTATTCAAGTCATTCTCTGGATGCTATGCTTCCCAACTGTAAAATTATGGATTTCATTCTCTAGGTGAGGGGCCTCTTAATACGTTTCAAACACAGAGGCAACATCAGTTATCAATTCCTCAAAGCTACAGGTTTGAAGAAAGCTCAACAAAGTAAAATTGACTTATGAAAGTTATGACTACTAAGTAATAATTGATAGAAAAAACATTTTGTATGATGTTATTGAATAGGTAGAATGAAAAGAAAAATCAGCTGGGAAAAATATGTAGAAAGTGGATTTTTTCCCTTTGATTTCTGCTTCATTTCCCATGATGGTAAAGATTTTCTTGAAATACCCTATATATTTTTTTCCCTAAGGAGCAAATAGGTTCTTTTGAGATGTGATTTGGCTTTATCTGCTTTCATATGCCACAACTTAAAAAAGCCTTTTGTTTTATTTGTATAATTATCTGTGTATCATTATTTAAATATATATTAAATTGTTCTTTTTCTTATTTAAAAAAGAAACAATTGAATCTGGTGAATTTCTGAGAGTATTCTGTTATAATTCTATCAGTACTACATTAAGTATTCTCAGTTTAGTAAAGCCTCTGAGACTCACTACCAAATTATAATGTCTTTCTCTAGATCAGTGGCTAAACTATGCTAATAGCCTAATCGTCTTCTTTTTTTAAGCACACCCTTTTTAAAAGCTTTAAAAAAAAAAAAAGCTTTAAATGTTTTAAAAAAAACTTTTTTTTAAGCTCACCCTTGTGGCTCAGCTGGTGAAGAATCTGCCTGCCATGTGGGAGACCTAGGTTCAATCCTTGGGTTGGGAAGATCCCCTGGATAAGGGAAAGGCTACCCACTCCAGTATTCTGGCCTGGAGAATTCCATGGACAGAGGAGCCTGGAAGGCTACAGTTCATGGGGTCACAAAGAGTTGGACATGACTGAGCGACTTTCACACTACCAGCAAAATATAGAATATAACTTCTGAGTAATAAAGACATCTGGTAGGGCTATCTTTATTATTTTTCCTTTGAATACTCTGAAAACTTAGGCAATGTAAACAGAAAGCTCTAATTAATGTTAAACGTACTAAAATCTGCATTATTATTTATCACTACAAGTGCTTCACACGTTACACTTTAAACCACATATGGTTGTGATGAGATTTCAGATTTATCATTGTTCTGGAAAATATGTGGGCAAAGCAAATACAAGTGAAAAAACAATAGTCCTCAAAGCAATAACAGCATTGTTTCAAAATGATAATACCACATCACAAAAGACTTTTTACCATATCTAAAAAACTTTCATGAATTATAATTTCTCTTAAATAGGTAAATACTACATGCTTTTCTTTTAAAATACTATCTTTGTTTCTACTACTAATAAAAAATGAATCAACCTAAAGATTTTTATAATCTGGCATATCAGGAGTATCACCATTTTTATGGGATAATCACCTTGCTTGGGTTTTTGTTTTTTTTACATATACATAGTAATTCTTAAACTTGCAATTATTTAAAAAATAATGTGGGTGGCAATACTTTTGAGGCAAAAACTCTTAACTGTTTAACAAAAGTTCCAGGTAAAGTACAAAAAACTCACCATAAAAAGGAATGTTCAACCATGATAGAATAAAAAAAAAAAAAATTCCTGACTCTGTAGTGAGATAAAAATTCATGTTTCTATAGTCCCATGGCTCTTTAAAGCTGAAGTTTACTGGATGAATTTCAACAAAAGAAATTCAGTTTATTCAGGGCTTCATCCACTAATACGCTGTATCTCTGATTTAGATTGCTTTATACAACTCTTTGACTTGAAATACATTATCCATCAAATCTTTTTTCATATCATCTGACTGGAATGAATATTATCTATTTTGCTATGTGCTCTTTCTGTTTTAATCCACCTCTATGTCCAAACACCAACATATATGTTTGTTCAGCAAGCCTTGATTTTGTCTGATCATCAGTCCAGTTATTTACACATCATTTAAATTTTAATAACTTAAATCATAGGAATTTAAAGAATAATGGGGCTCAGTAGAAGTTAGTAAATATTCTCTTGCTAGAGATCTTCACACATCATATGAGTTAACACTACATTGACCAAAGTGTGTACAATTACCCTGTACTTGGTAAAATTCTAGAGATGCCTGTTTCCCGCCTAGAGTTGACAGGCATCAGGACACTTAAAACTGGAAGGTGGGTAGGATTTCTCAGGGAATTTTATATCCAAAGTGTAAACAGGGGCTCACTCAACTTTCTGTAATAAACAAAATCAATACATCAAAATATTTGATATATGTAAATGAGAAGTAAAAGCTTTAACCACTTAAAATCAAGCCAGTATTATTTTCTCCTCATATTTTCTCCTCAACCAAGTTCGTTTAGTTTATAAAACATGAAAAACCCTAAGAATTCACTATGTCAGATTTTTTTTTTCCCATTCTCTAATGTATTTAATGCTCTCAGTTTCAAAATTCCAGTTTTAGGAATATCCTTGAGATTTCTTCAAGGTCAAAGGTACTGCATAAACCATGGCAGAGACTCCCTTTACTACAATGGATTACTGCCAACATTCTCAGTGTAAATTATTTTCCACAGAGATAAGGATCTGTGAGAACTAAGAGGATTTAGAGTTTAGAAGTGCATTACAGAAAAAATGTGGTCTTAGTATTGTTCTCCTTTAAACAGTAATCTACAAGTGCAATGCTCAAAATCTTCAAGCTAGGCTTCAATAGTATGTGAATCGAGAACTTCCAGATGTACAAGCTGGATTTAGAAAAGGTAGAGGAACAAAAAAAGGTAGAGATTGAATTGTCAACATCAGCAGGATCATAGAAAAAGCAAGAGAATTCCAGAAAAACATCTACTTTTGCTTCACTTACTATGCTCAAACCTTTGACTGTGTGGATCACAATAAACTGTGGAAAACTGTTAAAGAGATGGAAATACCAGACTATTTTACCTGCCCCTGAGAAATCTGTATGCAGGTTCAAGAAGCAACAGAATCAGACATGGATCAACAGGAAGGTTCAAAATTGGGAAAGGAGTATGTCAATACTGCATATTTCCACCTGCTTATTTAACTTATATGCAGAGTGCATCATGTGAAATTTTGGGCTGGATGAAGCACAAGCTGGAATCAAGACTGCTGTGAGAAATATCATTAACCTCAGATATGCAGATGAAACCACTCATGGCAGAAATTGAAGAGGAGCTAAAGAGCCTCTTGATGAAGGCAAAAGAGGAGAGTGAAAAAGTTGGCTTAAACCTCAACATTCAAAATAATGAAGATCATGGCATATGATCCCATCACTTCATGGCAAATAGACAAGGAAAATGGAAACTGTGACAGACTTTATTTTGGGGGGGGGGCTCCAAAATTACTGCAGATTTTGGAGCAGAGTGACTGCAGAGTCAGACACAACTGAGCAACTGAATAACAACAAGGAGAGTAAATAAGCCAATTGAAAATTTATGTTACTCTCAGTTTTGTTAGGTATCATCACCATATTTTATTTAAAAAGGAAGATAAATGAATAGAGCACATTTAGAACACGCCAGTCTAGTATTCTAAGTGGGTGTTCAGATGTATTACAGCCATTTATAATAATAAAAACCTAATTTGACTTAAACATAATAGTCAAGGAAACTCAGTTGCTTTATCTTTGATTATACAGAAGTACTTTGAAAAAAAATAATTTTTAAGCAATTCATGTAATAGAAAAATAGGTGGTATTTATTTGAAATTGATAAATATTTCCAATTGACTATTGAACTGATATAGAAAAAACACAAAATAGTCTTGTGTGTGTGTGTTTGTATGTGTTAGGGACAATGAATTATAGTGACTCAATATATAGCATAAAGATGACAAAGGTAAAATAACAAAAGGAAAATAAATATGTTCTTCTGCTAAAGATGTGTCAAATAACTGTTAAGAAAAAAATAGTCAAAGATCCTATAGAGGGATTTCTGTGGGTCATGCTTTTATCTATACTCTATCTCTCTTTTAGTGAACATTTAATAATTACACTGAAAATTATTCCATAGTGCAAAATATAAGCTCACAGATGTATAAGTAAATGGACAATAAATGCTATTCTACAAATAAATACATGTTGGTGGTTTTATTCTCTGGGGAAATTTTTCCCTTCCTGAATATTACTATTGTAAAAACTCATTAATTTGAAAAATGGAATATTTGAAAAAAATAATTTGATTAATTTATCTAAAATTAACATCTTGTGCTAACTAAAATAAACAGTTATCTTTTATTCATTAAAGGAAATCATATATCATTTGCAATTTTCAGCTTGACTAGGTCAGAGTATAAAATGGAATACTGTTATTTTAAATATATAATTATATTTATTAATAATATAATCAGTTTCAGGTAAGCATTATTTCATTAAAGTAGTTATAATGAACTATGCTGGAAAAGAATCTGATGCTGGGAGGGATTGGGGGCAGGAGGAGAAGGGGACAACAGAGGATGAGATGGCTGGATGGCATCACTGACTCGATGGACGTGAGTCTGAGTGAACTCTGGAGCTGATGATGGACAGGGAGGCCTGGTGTGCTGCAATTCATGGGGTCGCAAAGAGTCGGACACGACTGAGCTACTGAACTGAACTGAACTGAATGAACTATGCAATATTCAGAGATATTCAGTTCAGTTCAGTTCAATTCAGTTGCTCAGTCCTGCCCGACTCTTTGCGACCCCCTGAACCACAGCACTCCAGGCCTCCCTGTTTATCACCAATCCCCGGGGTCCATCCAAACCCATGTCCATCGAGTCGATGTTGCCATCCAGCCATCTCATCTTCTGTTGTCCCCTTCTCCTCCTGCCCTCAAGCTTTCCCAGCATCAGGGTCTTTTCCAAGGAGTTACCTGTTCACATCAGGTGGCCAAAGTATTAGAGTTTCAGCCTCAATATCAGTCCTTCCAATGAACACCCAGGACTGATCTCCTTTAGGATGGACTGGTTGGATTTCCTTGCAGTCCAAGGGACTCTCAAGAGTCTTCTCCAACACCACAGTTCAAAAGCATCAATTCTTCAGCGCTAAGCCTTCTTCACAGTCCAACTCTCACACCCATACATGACTACTGGAAAAACCATAGCCTTGACTAGACAGATCTTTGTTGGCAAAGTGACATCTCTGCTTTTTAATATGCTGTCTAGATTGTTCATAACTTCCCTTCCAAAGAGTAAGCATCTTTTAATTTAATTTCTGCAATCTCCTTCAGCAGTGATTTTGGAGCCCAGAAAAATAAAGTCTGACACTGTTTCCACTGTTTCCCCATCTATCTGCTATGAAGTGATGGGATCGGATGCCATGATCTTAGTTTTCTGAATATTGAGCTTTAAGCCAACTTTTTAACTCTCATCAAGAGGCTGTTTAGTTCTTCACTTTCTGCCATAAGGGTGGTGTCATCTGCATATATGAAGTTATTGATATTTCTCCCAGCAATATTGATTCCAGCTTGTGCTTCTTCCAGCCCAGCATTTCTTATGATGTACTCTGCATAGAAGTTAAATAAGCAGGGTGACAATATACAGCTTTAACGTACTCCTTTTCCTATTTGGAACCAGTCTGTTGTTCCATGTCCAGTTCTAACTGTTGCTTCCTGACTTGCATACAGGTTTCTCAAGAGGCAGGTCAGGTGGTCTGGTATTGCCATCTCTTTCAGAATTTTCTACAGTTTATTGTGATCCACACAGTCAAAGGCTTTGGCATAGTCAATAAACCAGAAATAGATGTTTTTCTGGAACTCTCTGGCTTTATCCATGATCCAGAGGATGTTGGCAATTTGATCTCTGGTTCTTCTGCCTTTTTTAAAACCAGCTTGAACATCTGGAAGTTCACGGTTCACGTATTGCTGAAGCCTGGCTTGGAGAACTTTGAGCATTACTTTACTGCGTGTGATTGCAATTGTGTGGTAGTTTGAGCATTCTTTGGCATTGCCTTTCTTTGGGATTGGAATGAAAACTGACAGAGATATTAGAGATGCTTATTTATGTCTTTTTAATATTTATTTTTAATAATTTATTCTTCTGAATATAGATTATCCATTCTGTAAAGAAATGTAATGTTTACACAGGAGTAGCTGGTTGCCTATTAGGACCAAGAGAAATCTCTTTTTTCCTACTTCTGTAAATCTGAAATCATACATACATACAGGTACACACACATACACACATATTTAAATTTTGAAGAGCATTTTAACCTAGGTAAATTGGTTGTGAAAATTAGAAAATAATACCAGATATCAAATGTGAAATATTAGGTCACAAAGAATTTTTCTGCTTTGTGTATTTTCTGGCAATAAGTTTCTCCATGAAAAAGAGTGCTTAGGCAGTATAAATTCACATCTTTTTGCTATTAAGCACAGATTTCCAATAAAATTCTTCTAAATTTGTTAGACATGACACTAGCTGTTCAAAGATACACCACAGACAAAAATAAAAATTATCATTGAAATTATATTAACTATTCAATATTATCAATATTGAATAATGGCATATATTCAATGCCATTATTTGAAAAGTTAAGCAATATTTTAAAACATCAGTTTCTTGTAATATAGAAACATGAAGCATTTTGGAATTTATTTTAAAAACTGGATGTTTTAATTGCCAATTAAAAAGAGTACATTTGTATCAGTTCTATGAGGTGGATGAAACTGGAGCCTATTATACAGAGTGAAGTTAGCCAGAAAAAAAGCACCAATACAGTATACTAATGCATATATATGGAATTTAGAAAGATGGTAACGATAACCCTGTATGCGAGACAGCAAAAGAGACACAGATGTATAGAACAGTTTTTTGGACTCTATGGGAGAGGGCATGGGTGGGATGATTTGGGAGAATAGCATTGAAACATGTATAATATCATATAAGAAATGAATCACCAGTCCAGGTTCGATGCATGATACAGGATGCTTGGGGCTGGTGCACTGGGATGATCCAGAGGGATGGTACAGGGAGGGAGGTGGGAGGGGGGTTAAGGATGGGGAACACATGTACACCCATGGCAGATTCATGTTGATGTATGGCAAAACCAATACAATATTGTAAAGTAAAAAAATAAAATAAAATTAAATTAAATTTAAAAACTGGATGTTTATTCAATATTTCCAATCTTCTAAATGTATCTGGTAAATAAGCATCTGTAGGCACAATCTCTAAAGTTACTTCCAGAAGAACAAAGTTACTAATGTTATTCCAGAAAAGAAACTGTGCCTTTTTATGCTTCTTTCTTTGAACCAGAAAATGGAAGTTATTCTAAACTAGATAGGAGAAGACTTAAATATCTCTACTACAGGATATATATATATATATAGATAGATAGATAGATAGATAGATATAGATATATAGATATATAGATATACACACACATATATATAAGTCCATGGGATCGCGAAGAGTCAGACACGACTGAGCGATTTCACTTTGTTTTCACTTTCATACATTGGAGAAGGAAATGGCAACCCACTCCAGTGTTCTTGCTTGGAGAATCCCACGGATGGGAGAGCCTAGTGGGCTGCCATCTATGGGGTCGCACAGAGTCGGACACTAGTGAAGCGACTTAGCAGTAGCAGCAGCACATATGTTGAGTAGGACTAAATGAAGGGAAAACATGGTGATACATGCATGATTATGAAATACAGCCTTGAGATTTTACTTAAAACTATAGAAGCTAATAAGAGTTCAACATTTTCTTGAATGTACCAGTTCCTCAAACTCTTCTGAGTCTTTCTTTGATTGCTGCTGCTGCTGCTAAGTCACTTCAGTCGTGTCCGACTCTGTGCGACCCCATAGACGGCAGCCCACCAGGCTCCCCCGTCCCTGGGATTCTCCAGACAAGAACACTGGAGTGGGTTGCCATTTCCTTCTCCAGTGCATGAAAGTGAAAAGTGAAAGGGAAGTTGCTCAGTTGTGTCTGACCCTTAGCATGGACTGCAGCCTACCAGGCTTCTCCATCCATGGCATTTTCCAAGCAAGAGTACTGGAGTGGGGTGCCACTGCCTTCTCCTTTCTTTGATTACCACAACTATAATGACGAATTTTACTAAAAGACCTTGATAATGAAGATTATTATTTATCATGTGTGTTTCATAACACTGGTCCTTAAAATATTTTAGGAGAAAAAGAGCTTTGTATTAAAGTTTTATGAAATTCTGTGTAGGATATCTTAAACTTGGTGACTTCTAAGGGACATTTCCTTTTGACATTGCATCATGAGCATGTTTCAAGTATATTCATTAGTTTTTTTAAACACATTTGGAATAGCTACATAGTCAACACATATATATAATATATATTCCATAATTCATCCATTTTCTACTGTTACCATAAAGGTTTCCAAAAGCTTGCTTTTATTAACAGTACTGTTCATAAAGTTTCATACATACTTCTGATGGTTTGCATGGAATAAAACACTAAATTTGGAAAATATAAAGGGTAATACTATTAGAGTACTGCAACATTCCTAGTAAGTATTTCTAATTTGCCTTCCAGAAAGTTAAACTAATATATGACTATATTATTGTATATATATTCATAGTTACATAAGAGCCTTTACAAATCAATATAAAAATCGCAAAGAACAATAACCAAATCAAATGATTATAAATAAAAAGGTAATTTTCAACTCTTGCATAATTAAAATATTGCAAATTAAATCAATAGCTATATGTTTAACCAGTTAGATTAACCAAAGTAACTTAAAAATTAAAATGATATTTAGATGTTCTTATATGGTGCTACGGAAAAGGCAATGGCACCCCACTCCAGTACTCTTGCCTGGAAAATCCAATGGATGGAGGAGCCTGGTAGGCTGCAGTCCATGGGGTCACTAAGAGTTGGACATGACTGAGCGACTTCACTTTCACTTTTCACTTTCATGCATTGGAGAAGGAAATGGCAACCCACTCCAGTATTCTTGCCTGGAGAATCCCAGGGATGGTGGAGCCTGGTGGGCTGCCGTCTCTGGGGTCGCACAGAGTCGGACACGACTGAAGTGACTTAGCAGCAGCAGCAGCAGCAGCATATGGTGCTAATGTGATGTCGAATTGACCCAAAATTGCGGGAAGGTAGTTTAGCAATATTTATTATGATTTCTAAAATAATTTATTTCCTTTATGCTTTTATAATTAGAAAATTATAAATGTGTCTACAAATATTTTAAGTGTTATAAACACAGCTTTATTAAAGCAGCTATTTTTTTTCTAAAATGGCCAAGAGTAGATGAATATTATTCAAGAATAGAATAGATGTTGATACTATAATTATTGCCTTGTGATTCATTCTCTCCTACTTATTTTGTTAAAGTAACCCTCAAATGTTAATATATGACCATCTAGAAAAAATAATTCTAAGCCTTCCTTTCCACTAGGGTATTAATGTGACTGAATTCATGCCAATTGGACATAAGCACAAAATAAAAGTGCAACATTTGTGAATTTACAGTGGAAGGTATTTCTCTACTACTCCTCTCTCCTTACTATAATGTGGACTTGACAGAATGAGCTGAAACAACCGTCTTCATCCATGAGATGGACGTATGGATAGGAGAGGAACAAATTATATGAATATTGGATCTCTGATCATTTTAGTGCTGCAGGAAATTTGCAGACCACCTATCTTTGAGACTTTCATATGAAAGATAAATAAAAGTCTGTCTTATTTAAACCACTGATGTTTTGGCTTCTTTTGTTACAGAAGATGAAACTACCCCCTTAAGCATATGATGGGCTTCCCTGGGGGTTCAGAGAGTAAAGAATCTGCCTGCAATGCGGGAGACATGGATTCGATTCCTGGGTTGGGAAGATCCCCTAGAGGAAAGCATGGCAACCCACTCCAGTATTATTGCCTGGAGAATCCCCATGGACAGAGGAGCTTGGCAGTCCATGTGGTCACAGAGTCAGATATGAATGAGCAATTAAACACACACACGTGAGCACACACACACACAAGTATAGGACACATACTTGTAGGAATTTAATGCAGCAACTAAAAGTTTCCTAATGGCATGAGAAAAACCAATAAAATAATATTTCAGAAAGAGAGCAAAGTATATTAATGATAATTTTTCACATTATATCATTCCAAAATATAAAAGAAAGTAATCTTCAAAATGTTAGTGGGAGTAAAATTTTGATGGTATAATTAGGGATATTTTTAAGATGTGCTTATTTCAGTCTAATTTTTTGAAAAATATCAGATGAATTCCGGTTGAGGGGCATTTTACAAAATATCTGACCTATAATTTCCAATACCATCAAGGTCATCTAAAACAAAGTCTGAGAAACTGTTATAGCCATGAAGAGCTTAAGGAAACAAGATAACTAGATGTAACATGGTATCTTGAATGAGATCTTGAAATGGAAAAAAAAAATTAGTGAAAAACTTAGAAAATCTTAAAAATGAGCTTTAGCTAATAATATATTAACACTAGTTTATTAATTGTGACAAATTTAATATAGTAACATAAGATGTCAACAATAGAGAAAACTGAAAACTGGGTGTGAGCTCCATGGGGCCTGTTATACAGAAACTGTTGAGCAAAACACAGGGCATTGCAATGAATGCAAGGAAAGGACACTAATTACATGGAGGATTAGTTGGTTAGATAGCATCATTGGCTCAACGGACATGAATTTAAGCAAACTCTGGAGCCAGTGGAGGACAGGGAAGCCTGGCATGCTGTAGTTCATGGGGTTTCAGAGTTAGACACAACATAGCGACTGAATAACAGCAACAAGCAAAGATCATCACAAGGCCAGATACCAGGAATGGAAGTCCAAACAATTCTGCCCACAGTTTCTTGGTATCTGAGTCAGCAAATAAAGCACCACACAGCCAAGCAGTCGATGGGACGAGGCTCATATGGTCGTTGTCATTGTGAAGTCGCTCAGTCGTGTCTGATTCTTCATGATCCCATGGACTGTAGCCCACCAGAGACAGAGCAAAATCAATTCCAATAGTGTGTGACAGTCCCTCATGGCCAGGGGGCTGCCTCTGGCAGCAAATACTAGGCATCTGGTCTATATGTACCTCTCAGTACTGCCCCAGAATTCTGACCCCTCCATTGTCAAATACTAAAATCTGAAGACATGCTTGAAGGCCTCTGGCATACACTCCTAAGCAGACAACAGAATCCACATTGAACTTGAAATAGATCTTAGGCTCTTTGAGTCAGTTCGGCTCAGTTCATTCACTCAGTCGTGTCTGACCCTTTGTGACCCCATGAACTGCAGAATGCCAGGCTTCCCTGTAAATCACCAATTCCCAGAGTCCACCCAAACTCATGTGCATTGAGTCAGTGATGCCATCTAGCGATCTCACCCTCTGTCACCCTCTTCTCCTTCTGCCCCCAATCCCTCCCAACTTCAGGGTCTTTTCTAATGAGTCAACTCGTCATATGAGGTGGCCAAAGTACTGGAGTTTCCGCTTTAGCATCATTCCTTCCAATGAACACCCAAGACTAATCTTTAGGATGGACTGGTTGGATCTCCTTGCAGTCCAAGGGACTCTCAAGAGTCTTCTCCAACACCACAGTTCAAAAGCATCAATTCTTTGGTGCTCAGCTTTCTTCACAGTCCAACTCTCACATCCATACATGACTACTGGAAAAACCATAGCCTTGACTAGATGGACCTTTGCTGGCAAAGTAATATCTCTGCTTTTTAATATGTTCTCTAGGTTGGTCATCACTTTCCTTCCAAGGAGTAAGTGTCTTTTAATTTCATGGCTGCAATCACCACCTGCAGTGATTTTGAAGCCCCCCAAAATAAAGTCTGACACTGTTTCCACTGTTTCCCCATATATTTCCAGTGAAGTGATGGGACCAGATGCCATGATCTTTGTTTTCTGAATGTTGAGCTTTAAGCCAACTTTTTCACTCTCTTCTTTCACTTTCATCAAGAGGCTTTTTAGTTCCTCTTCCCTTTCTGCCATAAGGGTGGGGTCATCTGCCAAAGCAAAATTAACACCTAGTTGTGGATGTGACTGGTGATTGAAGCAAGGTCTGATGCTGTAAAGAGCAATATTGAATAGGTACCTGGAATGTTAGGTACATGGATGAAGGCAAATTGGAAGTGGTTAAACAGAAGATGGCAAGAGTGAACGTTGACATTCTATGAAAAAGTGAGCTAAAATGGACTGGAATGGGTGAATTTAACTCAGATTACCATTTTATCTACTACTGTGGGAAGGAATCCCTTAGAAGAAATGGAGTAGCCATCATGGTCAACAAAAGAGTTCGAAATGCAGTACTTGGATGCAATCTCAAAAATGACAGAATGATCTCTGTTCATTTCCAAGGCAAAAAAATGAGTATCACGGTGATCTAAGCCTATGCCCCAACCACTAACGCTGAAGAAGCTGAAGTTGAATGGTTCTATGAAGACCTACAAGACCTTCTAGAACTAACACCCCAAAAAGATGTCCTTTTCATTATAGGGGACTGGAATGCAAAATGTAGGAAGTCAAGAAACACCTGGAGTAATAGGCAAATTTGGCCTTGGAGTACAGAATGAAACAGGGCAAAGGCTAATAGCGTTTTGCCAAAAGAACAAACTGATCATAGCAAACACCCTCTCCAATAACACAAGAGAAGACGCTACACATGGACATCACCAGATGGTCAACACCGAATTAGATTGATTATATTCTTTGCAGCCAAAGATGGAGAAGCTCTATACAGTCAGCAAAAACAAGGCCAGGAGCTGACTGTGGCTCAGATCATGAACTCCTTATTGCTGAATTCAGCCTTAAATTGAAGATAGCAGGGAAAACCACTAGACCACTCAGGTATGACCTAAATCAAATGATTATACAGTGGAAGTGAGAAATAGATTTAAGGGACTAGATCTGATAGACAGATTGCCTGATGAACTATGGACGGAGGTTCGTGACATTGTACAAGCAAGAGCTTTAAACATCCCCATGGAAAAGAAATGCAAAAAAGCAAAATGGCTGTCTGGGGAGGCCTTACAAATAGCTGTGAAAAGAAAAGAAGCAAAAACCAAGGGAGAAAAGGAAAGATAATTCCATTTGAATGCAGAATTCCAAAGAATAGCAAGGAGAGATAAGAAAGCCTTCCTCAGTGATCAATGCAAAGAAATAGAGGAAAACAGCAGAATGGGAAAGACTAGAGATCTCTTCAAGAAAATTAGAGATATGAAGGGAACATTCCATGCAAAGATGGGCTCAATAAAGGACAGAAATAGTATGGACCTAACAGAAGCAGAAGATATTAAGAAGAGGTGGCAAGAATACACAGAAGAACTGTACAAAAAGATCTTTGTGACCCAGATAATCATGATGGTGTGATCACTCACCTAGAGCCAGACATCCTGGAATGTGAAGTCAAGTGGGCCTTAGAAAGCATCACTACGAACAAAGCTAGTGGAGGTGATGGAATTCAGTTGAGCTATTTCAAATCCTGAAAGATGATGTTGTGAAAGTGCTGCACTCAATGTGCCAGAAAATTTGGAAAACTCAGCAGTGGCCACAGGACTGGAAAAGGTCAGTTTTCATTCCAATCCCAAATCAAGGCAATGCCAAAGAATGCTCAAACTACTGCCCATCTCACTCTCTAGTAAAGTAATGCTCAAAATTCTCCAAGCCAGGCTTCAGCAATATGTGAACTGTGAACTTGCAGATGTTCAAGCTGGTTTTAGAAAAGGCAAAGGAACCAGAGATCAAATTGCCAACATCCTCTGAATCATGGATAAAGCCAGAGAGTTCCAGAAAAACATATATTTCTGCTTAATTGACTATGCCAAAGCCTTTGACTGTGTGGATCACAAGAAACTGTGGAAAATTCTGAAAGAGATGGGATTACCAGACCACCTGACCTGCCTCTTGAGAAACCTATATGCAGGTCAGGGTGCAACAGTTAGAACTGGACATGGAACAACAGACTGGTTTCAAATAGGAAAAGGAGTACATCAAGGCTGTATATTGTCACCCTGCTTGTTTAACTTCTATGCAGAGTATATCATGAGAAATGCTGGATTGGAAGAAGCACAAGCTAGAATCAAGATTGCTGGGAGAAATATCAATAAACTCAGATACTGGGCTCTTTATCTCTTGGTAAAGAAGACCAAGGCTAAAGGACTATTTCAATGTGACTAAGTAAGTTCAGACTGTGCACACAAGATCACATTTCTAAACAGCAAGTCTTGTAATATTTTCATAACATTTCTGTAAAATAAATCTACTTCAGATTGAAAAAAAAAAAAGAAAAACTTTAACAAAAAAGCCTTCCAGACACTATTGCAGGTTACAGAATTTGTTACCAATATGCTAGCTAACTTTGTCTGTGTGGGCAGAAGCTGGGTCTGTGATATCTATAGCTTTTACCAGATTTCCCCTTCAGCTCCTCTGACTTCTGAGCTAAACCTAGCTCCATGATGAAGGGCATCAGCTTCTCCTGCAAGTGACTTGCATCACTGAAGTTGGAGGTTTAGAGGCAGTGATGAAGTCAGTCTAAATCCCAGTCTTTTTACTGGATTCCAGTATTCCTTTACTCTGCTCTACTTTATGTCCTTATTAACTGTTCAGCTTCCTGTCCTGCTGACCTGAGATCTACCATCAAGGCTAAATCAACAGATAAACATAAACTGTGTAACCAGCTCCCAAACAATAGAAGGTAAAATCTATATGATAAGTCACGTATGTCTTTTCTAATTATTATTTTTTCTGATCAAATCTTGCTCTCTATAGCTATATAATCTATTAAGAACTTCTATTAAAAATCTTGCATATTAAATACCAATTTTCTTATATATTCAAGGGCTAAGGGTCATAGAGTTAAACAACCTCTGGAAGGCTGAAGATTAGAAGGCAATATGTCCTTGGATTCTAATACAGTATCTTAGATTCTCCTGAAATGCTGCCACCTTCCAAAATAAATAAAGACAAACAACCATTTTGTTGAGCTCTCCATGGAAGATTTAATGACATTAATGAAATCTACTATCTAATTACTATATATTCTAGTTCTTTTCTACTTTCAAATTCATTATATATGTAATGAAAATAAAAGATATTTTTAGTGGTCAAAAGACATAAAATGATTAATCACATATCTACTAATGACATTTTAAAAGTACCTCAGCCCAGAAATGTGACACTATAATCATTAAAAATCAGATTCAATTTTCAAAGATACTAATCTTAAACTTCATATTGCTTTCAGTAACATAAAATTATATCCAGTAAGCTCAGATGCTCTGGGTGATGGAAAAGCTCAGTTCTGTGGTGCTGCCAGAAAATAATATGCTTTTAGAATTTCTGCAAGTTGAGTAGGGAGATAGCTGATCAGAATATGACAAAGTGATGTTACAAATTGTTCTGAACAGAAAAATTCCAGATCCAAAGAGATACTTTTTTTGAGACACTGATTGAGGTCCAAGAGCAGCATAATGGTACCAAATGGATAAAAACAACAATAAAGTCATTTCTCATGCATAATGCATAGGCATTCTCTATTGGAGTTGATATCACCATCTGGTGTCTAATTATTCCCGCCTTATACCACACGATGGCATGCACCTAATGAAATGACTGTACAATATAATAACTCAGTACACAGACTCTTTGCTGCTAATTATAAGGTGCTAGTTTTTGTTGTTTTATGTATCATGGAAATCCCAAGGAATTTGGTGTTCATTGCTTAAAATAAATATTTTGTACAGTGTCACTAGGAAAAGAAAACACTAGCTAAACTATTCTTTTGAAAGATCTATTGTTCCTTTATGTTTTGTTCTAACATGCTTCTTCTAACATTTGTACTACCAAAATTAATTAAGGTTCTGATTCTTTATTTTCATCTCATGATCTGTTTTCAAAGTAGTACATACTACCGCACAATTGCACTCACCTCACACGCTAGGCCTTCCCTGGTGGCTCAGATGGTAAAGGGTCTGTCTGCAATGAGTGAGACACGGGTTTGATCCCTTGTCAGGAAGATTCCCTGGAGAAGGAAATGACAACCCACTCCAGTATTCTTGCCTGGAAAATTCCATGGATGGAGGAGCCTGGTGGGATACAGTCCATGGGGTCAAAAGGAGTGGGACACAACTGAGCGGCAACTTCACTTTCACTTTCCACACTAGCAAAGTAATGCTCAAAATTCTCCAAGCTAGGTTTCAACAATACATGAACTGTTAACTTCCAGATGTTCAAGCTGGATTTAGAAAAGGCAAAGGAACCAGAGATCAAGTTGCCAACATCTGCTGGATCATCAAAAAAGCAAGAGTTCCAGAAAAACATCTGTTTCTGCTTTATTGACTACACCAAAGCCTTTGACTGTATAGATCACAACAAACAGTGGAAAATTCTTAAAGAGATAGGAACACCAGACCACCTGACCAGCCTCCTGAGAAATCTGTATGCAGGTCAAGAAGCAACAGTTAGAACTGGACATGGAACAACAGACAGGTTCCAAATCAGAAAAGAAGTACATCAAGGCTGTATATTGTCACCCAGCTTATTTAACTTATATGCAGAGTACATCATGAGAAATGTCAGGCTGGAAGAAACACAAGCTGGAATCAAGATTCCTGGGAGAAATATCAATAACCTATATGCAGATAACACCACCGTTATGGCAGAAAGCAAAGAAGAACTAAAGAGCCTCTTGATGAAAGTGAAAGAAGAGTGTGAAAATGTTGGTTTATAACTCAGCATTCAGGAAACTAAGATCATGGCATCCAGTCCCATTAATTCATGGCAAATAGATGAGGAAACAACAGAAACAGTGACAAACTTTATTTTGAGGGACTCCAAAATCACTGTGGATGGTGACTGAAGCCATGAAATTAAAAGGTGCTTGCCTCTTGGAAGAAAAGTTATGACCAATCTAGACAGCATATTAAAAAGAGAGACATTACTTTGCTAACAAAGGTCCGTCTAGTCAAAGCTATGGTTTTTCCAATAGTTATGTATGAATGTGAGAGTTGGACTATAAAGACAGCTGAACACCAAAGAATTGATGCTTTTGAACTGTGGTGTTAGAGAGGACTCTGGAGAGTCTCTTGGACTGCAAGGAGATCCAACCAGTCCATCCTAAAGGAAATCAGTCCTGAGTATTCATTAGAAAGACTGATGCTGAAGGTGAAACTCCAATACTTTGGCCGCCTGATGTGAAGAAACTGACTCATTGGAAAAGACCCTGATGCAGGGAAAGATTGAAGGCAGGAGGAGATGGGGTCAACAGAGGATGAAATTGTTGGATGGCATCACCAACTCAATGGATATGAGATTGAGTAAGCTCAGGTAGTTGGTGATGGACAGGGAAGCCTGATGTGCTGCAGTCCATGGGGTCACAAAGAGTCAGACACAACTGAGTGACTGAACTGAGCATTTATTTCATCTTATAAATAAATATCACAGAGTTGTAAGAATCAAGGTTAACAGTTGTTTGTTCTCTCTTAAATAAAAGAAAAAACAACAAACCTCTGAAACTAGACATTTATTCATTCATCAATATTTATTCTTCAATAAATGTTCATTGCTGAATTACTAGGCATTAGAAACTTTCTTTAAAGTTTGGGGAGATAATTAATCTTTGAGAAAGACTAAGGTCAATTTATAAAAAAATAAATATAGATAGGTGAATATAATAAAAATTTGTAATTGTTACAATTAGAGGTATTTTCAGGTTCTTAATGAATTAGAGAGGTTCTCCATGATATCTTTTAAAATGAAAGATATTGTTAATTTTTGGGGTTGCAGTTTTAGGTATTTATTGCCACACTATAAACTTCCCCCAAATGTAGTGTCTAAAAACAATTATTTATTTGTTGATGATTTTGTAATTGATTAATTCTTTAGAAGCAACAGTTCTTGTTTGCTCACCATGGAATCTTTAGGAAACCTTTGCTAGAGGAACTTGGAGGGTCAACTGGAAGATAGCTCACTCAGAAGGATTAAAAGCTGGTCTGGCCTTGACTGATAGTTCAGTGGAATAGTCAGTTAGGAACGTCAGTTATTTGCCACATGGCCTCTCTATGTGACTGGTTGGGTTTCTTCACAAAATGACAGGTAAGTTGCAAAAAGAGAAGAAGTAGAAACTGCCGGTCTTTTTAAAGTTAAGGCCTGGAACTGGCAGGGTATAACTTTCACCATATTTTGTGTAAGAAGACACGGATCTGGTCCAGATTCAATTAGCTGAAGAATTTGACTGTACTTCTCAGAGCTCTACATTTAGCTATCTGAAATCACTCATTGCTATAAAATTTATCAAGCAAGTATAATCTTAGAAAGTAGTTTAGGTAGTAATGTAAAGGCTTACTTCTCTTAAAATCTGGTGTTATATGTAAAACTCCATTTTAATACTGTGTCTCTAAAAAGGATACACTATATTCCATGGAATATCTGAAATCTGAGTGCAATTTTAGATCTGAAACAGTTTGTGGTAAGCAATAGAAATTTATCTCTATCACAAATACATGGTAGATAAATTTGAGTTTCAAATTACATTCTATATGTAAAACAATTTTTTTAAACATTATGTACCATATATGGTAAATGTTTTACACACTTCATTCAATCTCCACAACAGAACTTTCAAGTAAAATTATTATCCATATAAGACAACTGAGGCCTAGATAAAGGGGTAGTTTATCTGAGGTTGTACAGCTAACATATAGAAATTCTTGGATTTATGCTCAGGCTACCTTTTGTCAAAGTCTTGGTGCTGCACACAAATGCCTAGGCATAGACAAATTGAATATTAAGTTTCACAAAGTGTAATTTCATCTATTTTTTCCTTCTGGCATATTCAGTGTCCAGTTGCAAAGAAAATTTATTATTATTTAATTTAAGGAGGTTTGAAAGTCTGGTAATATGGTTTATATTTTCTCTAGCCTGATCAATGAATCATTCAATGAAGTTTTCTTTATACAAAAATTTGAACTTATAAAAAACAGTCCACAATTAAGATATGTATTACCAAATATGTGTGTTTATAACAAATTAATATTTAGATAAAAATGTGAGAGTTGGACCATAGAGAAGGTTGGGTGCTGAAGAATTGATGCTGTCAAACTATGGTGCTGGAGAAGACTCTTGAGAGTCCCTTGGACAGCAAGGAGATCAAACCAGTCAATCCTAAAGGAAATAAACCCTGAATATTCATTGGAAGGACTGATGCTGAAGCTGATGTTCCAGTGCTTTGGCCACCTGATGGGAAGAGCCATCTCATTGGAAAAGAACTTGATGCTGGGAAAGATTGAAGGCAAAAGGAGAAGAAGACAATAGAGGATGAGATGGTGGATGGCATCAATGACTCAACAGATGAGTCTGAGTAAACTCTGGCAGATGGTGAAGGACAAGGAGCCTGGCATGCTGCAGTCCATGGAGTCCTGAAGAGTTGGACATGACTTAGTGACTGAACAACAACAAGGAAAAACTGGGAGGTGAAATTACATGTTTACAGATTAGATTTTGATATAAAATTCTGTGTTTAATTTAAAAATTGGTTAAATATGTACATTTTCTATGCCTCCTTTTTTATTTAAAAAACTCCATGGTTGACAGTAATAAACCTCTTAACCTCTTATTTTATACACAGCCTGACAGCCTGTGTATTGAATGAAGGGAATAGGTTGTAAAAATTCTGTGTCCAAATTTGTAAAACAATTAATTGGTGAAAAGTCAATCAGAAAACCCAAGTCCAGAATACTAGGTCAACTGTAATCATACTGGAAAATTTCCTTGTTGAGTTTTCTGTTCTTCACTTTTTTGCTATGGTAAGAGGAAATTAGACAAAAGTAGAGTATAGTCATACTTGAGACAATTATTTCAAGACCATTTGAGACCATAGAGAAGTACCAAAGAGCTTTATGAAAAATTAAAGTTGTATTTTAAAATATTTTTCTCCATTAACATTAATTATGTTCTCCTTAGAGTCACGAGCTTAGAAGATTTTTCAAAAGGCAGATTCATTCATCGATAGGTGAGTGGTTAAGTTTTCAATTCATTACCATTAGACCTGAAACATTTTGGTACAGGGAGGGAGAAAGGAGGGGGGTTCACGATAGGGAACACGTGTATACCTGTGGCAGATTCATGTTTATGTATGGCAAAACCAATACAATATTGTAAAGTAATTATCCTCCAATTAAAATAAATAAATTTATATTTAATAAATAAATAAATTTAAAAAAGAAAAAAGAATTAGAATCTAACCTAAAAAAAAAGAATTGATTTTTTTAAAGCAGTTTTATTAAGATATAATTTACATGTCATAGAGTTTACTTAATTAAAGTTACCTTTCATTGGTTTTTGGTTTCTACTGGGTGTGTGTGTGTGTGTGTGTGTGTGTATCATCACCATATTCTTAGAAGATTTCATCATTCTTAAAAAGAAACCTTTTTACCAAACCACAATCACTCACTATTCTCTCATCTTCCCACCCCTGGTCCTAGGTATACTAATCTATTTTCAATTGTCTCTCATTTCAATTAGAGAACTTGGATAAATATTCTCAGATTATGGATAATACATTCTATAACCCCCCCTTCATTGATCACAGCCTTATCATGGGGGGCTTTTGTATCTCAATTATGTTATGAGCCATGCCATGTAGGGCCACCCAAGACAGACAAATCATAGTGGAGAGTTTTGACAAAACATGGTCCACTGAAGGAGGGAATGGCAAACCACTGCACTATACTTGCTGTAAGAACCCTATGAACAGTATGATAAGACAAACAGATATGATCCTGGAAGATGAGTTCCACAGGTGTGAAGGTGCCCAGTATACTACCAGGGAAGAACAGAGGGCGATTATTGATAGCTCCAAAAGGAATGAAGTGGCTGGGACAAAGCAGAAATGATGCTCAGTTGTGGATGTGTCTGGTCGTGAAAGTCAACTCCTCTGCTATAAAGAAGAATATTGCATAGCAATCTAGGTCCATGAATCAAGGCCAATTGGATATGGTCAGACAGGCGATGGCAAGAGTGAACATCAATATCTTAGGAATCAGTGAACTAAAATGGACAGGAATGGCAAATTTAATTCAGATGACCATTTCATCTACTGTGGTAAAGAATCCCTTAAAAGAAATGGAAAAACGCTCAACAAAAGAGGATGAAATGCAGTACTAGGGTGCGATCTCAGAAAAGACAGAAGGATCTCAGTTCATTTCCAAGGCAAACCATTCAACATCATAGTAATCCAAGTCTATGTCCCAACCACTGATGCTGAAGAAGGTGAAGTTGAACAGTTCTATGAAGGCCTACAAGACCTTCTAGAACTAACACCAAAAACGATGTCCATTTCATCGTATGGGATTGGAATGTAAAAGTAGGAAATCAAGAAATACATGGAGTAACAGTCAAGTTTGGCCTTGGAGTACAAAATGAATCAGGGCAAAGATAACAGAGTTTCATCAAGAGAACACACTGGTCATAGCAAATATCATTTTCCAATAACACAAGAGATGTCTCTACACATGGGACATCTCCAGATGTCAATAATTTAAAACAGACTAATTATATTCTTTGCAGCCAAAGATGGAGAAGCTCTATACAGTCAGCAAAATAAGACTTAGAGTTGGCTGTAGCTCAGATCATGAGCTCCTTATTGTAAAATCAGGCTTAAATTCAAGAAAGTAGGGAGAACCAGTAGGTCATTCAGGTATAACCAAAATCGAATCCCTTACGTTTATACAGTGGGAGTGACAAATAGATTCAAGGGATTAGATCTGGTAAACAGACTGCCTGAAGAATTGGACAGAGATTCGTAACATTGTACAGGAGGTGGTGACCAAACCATTTTCAAGAAAAAGAAATGAAAGAAGGCAAAGTGGTTGTCTGAGGAGGATTTAAACACAGCTGACAAAAGAACAGAAGCAAAAATCAAGGGAGAAAAGGAAAGATATATCAAACTGAATGCAGAGCTCCAAAGAATAGCAAGCAGAGATAAGAAGGCTTTCTTACAGGAAGAGTGAAAACAAGAAAAAATTAGAGGGAAAAAAATGATAAAGATTAGAGATCTCTTTAAGAAAATTGGAGATACCAAGGGAACAACAGACTGTTTCCAAATTGGAAAAGGAATATGTCAAGGCTGTATATTGCCACCCTGCTTACTTAACTTCTATGCAGAGTACATCATGTGAAATACTGGGTTGGATAAGAACAAGCTGGAGTCAAGATTGCCAGGAAAAATGTCAATAACCCCAGATATTCAGATAACACCACCTTCATGGCAGAAAGTGAAAGAGGAGAGTGAAAAAGTTGGCTTAAAGCTCAACATTCAAAAACTAAGATCATGACATCTGATCCCATCTGATCTCATAACTTGGCAAATAGATGAGGAGGAAGCATTGGAAACAGTGATAGACTTTATTTTGGGGGCTCCAAAATCACTGCAGATGGTGACTGCAGCCATGAATTTAAAATATGCTAGCTCCTTGAAAGAAAAGCTTTGACCAACCTAGACAGCATATTAAAAAGCAGAGACATTACTTTGTCAACAAAGGTCCATATAGACAAAGCTATGGTTCTTTCAGTAGTCATGTATGGATCTAAGAATTGGACTATAAAGAAAGCTGAGCACCAAAAAATTGATGCTTTTGAACTGTGGTATTGGAGAAGACTTTTGGAGTCCCTTGGACTGCAAGGAGACTCAACCAGTCCATCCTAAAGGAAATCAGTCCTGAATATTCATTGGAAGGATGGATGCTGAAGCTGAAACTCCAGTACTTTGGCCACCTGATGCGAAGAAATGACTCGTTGGAAAAAATCCTGATACTGGGAAAGATTGAAGCCAGGAGGAGATGGGGATGACAGAGGATGAGATGGTTGGATGGCATGACCTAATCTCCTCGATAGACATGAGTTTGAGTAAGCTCCGGGAGTTGGTGATGGACAGGGAAGCCTGGTGTGCTGCAGTCCATGGGGCTGCAAAGAGCCAGACATGACTGAGTGACAACTGAACTGAAGGAAACATTTCATGGAATGATGGGCATGATGAGGGACAGAAATGGCAAGGATCTAACAGAAGCAGAAGAGATTAAAAAGAGGTGGCAAGAATAAACAGAACTATACAAAAGGTATTAATGATCCAAATAACTACAATGGTGTGTTCACTCACCTAGAGCCTGACATCATAGAGTCAGAAGTCAAGTGTACCTTAGGAAGCATTTCTGCAAACAAGGTTAGCAGAAGTGATGGATTCTAGCTGAGACCTTTAAAATCCTAAAAGATGATATTGTTAAAGTGCTAACTCAATACGTCAGCAAATTTGGAAAACTCAGCAGTGGCCACAGAACTGGCAATGGTCAGTTTTCATTCCAATCCCAAAGAATGTACAATTATCATATAATTGTACTCATTTCACATGATAGTAAGGTTATGCTCAAAATCCTTCAAGTTAGATTTAAATAATACATGAACTGAGAACTTTCAGATGTAGAAGCTGGATTTAGAAAAGGTAGAGGAACCAGATTGAATTGCCCACATTCATTTGATCATAGAGAAAGCAAGAGAATTACAGAAAGAAAAAAAAAAAACACCTACTATACTAAATCCTTTGACTGTGTGGATCACAAAAACTGTGGAAGATACTTAGAGAGATGAGAATTACCTGTCTCCTGAGAAACCTGTATGCTAGTCTAGAAGCAACAGTTAGAATCTTACATGGAACAATGGACTGGTTCAAATTGGGAAAGGAGTACAAGGCTGTATGTTGGCACCTTGTTTATTTTACTTATGCCCAGAGTGTGTGTGTGCACGCTTGCTCAGTTGCTCAGTCATGTCCAGCTCTTTGTGACACTATGGACTGTAGCCTTCCAGGCTCCTAGGTCCCTGCGATTCTCCAGGCAAGAATACTAGAATGGGTTGCCATGCCCTCTTCCAGAGGATATTCCCCACCCAGGATCGAACCCACGTCTCCTGCATTGCAGGCAGATTCTTTACCACCATGGAAGACCATATGCAGAGTACATCATATGAAATGCTGGGCTGGAAGAATCACACGCTGCCTTTGGCCAACTAATGCAAAGAGCCAACTCATTGGATAAGACCCTGATAAGACCCTTCAATTGGAATGATTAAGGCAAAAGGAGAAGAGGGTGACAAAGGATGAGACAGTTGGGTGACATCACCAACTCAATTGGACATGACTGTGAACAAACTCTTGGAGATAGTTAAGGACAGTGAAGCCTGGTGGGCTGCAGTCCATGGGGCTGCAAAGAGTCAGACACAAATTAGTCACTGAACAACATTATCTAGATCACCATACATCCATCTCATATCAATACTATGTTAAAGACCAAGCATATAGCTTTAAGTTCATCCTGTGAAACAATCAAAGTCCTTTTAATGAAATGTAGGAGCATAGCAATGGGAGCTTGGTTAACTTTCAGCCTCAGAATCCTGAATTACAGTCATTTTTGGAAATGCCATTGGGGATATCAGGTAAGAGTAGCACATACTTCTCCAGTAAGTATAGGCTTTCTTCACACTTATTTTGTTCCCCCACTTTTCATGTTGTCTATTCCTAAGGTATGTGTATGTAATGCATCCATACCTACTCCCAGAAGTCCTTTTTTTTTTTAACTTTTCCCATGATGTCCATGAGAGTCATCATTATAATTTTATTTACCCAGGATTCCTATGGGTCTCCTCTTCCAAATCCTGCCCCACCAAAAACATACACTTTGAAGTTTTGTTTTTACTTTTTCTTGTTTTTGCTTCTTCCACAAGTATTCTTTCTTCAGACTTGTGATCTGTTTCACTGTCTCTTTTTAATTTGTCATTGAATAATTTCTTATCTTTATTTTCTTTCCTTATTCTTCCCAGAAATATCTCATTCACTCAACTGAACCCTCCAGTGGGTCCCTGTTTTTTTAGTGCAGTCTATTAAACATGTCATGCTTAACCTAATGTAAATTATGCCCCTCACATTTACATTAGATTAGCAATGGGTTGTGCTTCTAGTGCTAGCTTTCCTGTTGTTGAACTAAGTAATGCATATTTGTTTTTTTTTTATAACTTTTTAATGTAATTGTGTAGCACAATATAGTATAATTTCGCTGGTGACCCTGAGGATAAAGCATCTGCCTACAATGCGGGACACCTGGGTTCAATCCCTGGGTCAGGAAGACCCCCTGGAGAAGGAAATGGCAACCCACTCCAGTACTCTTGCCTGAAAAATCCCATGGACAGGGAAGCCTGATAGGGGTCCATGGGGTTGCAAAGAGTCAGACATGACTGAGCAACTTCACTCACTACATAGATTTGAGGTCTTATGATAGATATAAATTCCCAGTTCTGACTCTAACTTCTAAGTGATTTGAATCATTCAAACTACAATTGCCTCATCTATTAAATGGAAATAATAATACTGTCCTCATAGAGTAGTAAAGAGAAAATAATGATATATTTAATTACTTAACATAATGCCAAAAATGATAACAATTATTAACAATCACATGATTTTTATCATTATAACACGTTAAATTTCATTAGACTTTTGAAGTCAATATGTGTAAAATTCATTTAAAATATGATTTTTTATGGGACAGTAAATTTTAAATAACAAACTGACTTAAATCTTAAATTTATATTTCTTTGTGTAAAATAGATAGCTAGTGTTCAGTTGTTATATAGCACAGGAAGCTCAGCCTGGGGCTCTGTGATGACATAGAAGAGTGAGATGGGGTGTCTGTGTGGGAGGGAGGCTTAAAAGGGAGGAGAAATATATGTATACTAATGTCTTATTTACATTATTGTACAGCAGAAATCAACAAAATATTGTAAAGCAATTATCTTCCAATTAAAAACATAAAATAATATTTCCATAATGCATAGTCTTGAGACTTGCTGAAGACTTACTATATAAAAACAGCATAAAGATGATTTAGTTGATTCTCTGTCCCTTGAGAAATATATAGATATTCAACTGCTTTTTTAATTTCTCCAAAGAATTAAGATGTAACTTAACCTCTTCTGACAAACTAAATGGATCTAAGCTTTTTTTCCAAGACACATGTTTGCCATCAAAACTTGTTAGGTATAAAGGAAAAAGAAAAAAGAGGCAAGAAGTACAATCTGATCATGCCATTATGGAAATACTTTCTTATAAATCTGATAGTATCTTTTTCCTCCTCACTGTAAATTTAATCAAAGTTTTTTTTTTTTTTTCTAGAAAACATGTGTTGCTGTCAACCTGATAATTAAGATATAAGAAAAAAATCATAAAGGCAAGATCTGGAATCCATTTCTTACTTAAGTGGATTAATTGCTGTTTTCTTCCCTTTGACAGGATCCCTAACGATTTGTTGTAATCTCTCTATACATCTGTCTTCATAAGTGAAAAAAAAAAATTCTTTTTTTTTTCTTTTACCACACCTTTTTTTATTACAGAGTAAATGAATAGGATGGGGGTAAAGAAAGAAAAAGAATATGTAAAGTGTATGTGTGCATGCTAAGTTGCTTCAGTCCTGTCCAAATTTTTGTGACCCTATGAACTGTAGTCCACCAGCCTCTTCTGTCCATGGAATTCTCCAGGCAAGAAGACTGCAGTGAGTTTCCATGCCCTCCTCCAGGGGATCTTCAAACCCAGGGATTGAACCTGCTTCTCCTGTGGCTCCTACATTGCAGGCAGATTCTTTACCACTGAGCCATGAAGGAAGCCCATGCAAAATGTATATATATAGGTAAAGGTTTATCAGTTCAATTCAGTTCAGTCTCTCAGTCATGTCTGACTCTTTGCGACTCCATGAATTGCAGCACTCCAGGCTTCCCTGTCCATCACCAACTCCTGGAGCCTACCCAAACACATGTCCATCGAGTCAGTAATGCCATCCAGCCATCTCATCCTCTGTCATCCCCTTCTCCTCCTGTCCCTAATCCTTCCCAGCATCAGAGTCTTTTCCAGTGAGTCAGCTCTTCACATGAGGTGGCCAAAGTACTGGAGTTTCAACTTCAACACCAGTCCTTCCAATAAACAGCTAGGACTGATCTCCTTTAGGATGGACTGGTCGGATCTCCTTGCAGTCCAAGCAAAGCTCAAGAGTCTTCTCCAACACCACGGTTCTAAAGCATCAGTTCATCAGTGCTCAGCTTTCTTCACAGTCCAGCTCTCACATCCATACATGACCAATGGAAAAACCATAGCATTGACTAGATGGACCTTTGTTGGCAAAGTAATGTCTCTGCTTTTCAATATGCTATCTAGATTGGTCATAAATTCCTTCCAAGTAGTAAGCGCCTTTTAATTTCATGGCTGCAGTCACCATCTGCCTTGATTTTGGAGTCCCAAAAAATGAAGTCTGACACTGTTTTCACGGTTTCCCCACCTATTTCCCATGAAGTGATGGGACCAGATGCTATGATCTTCATTTTCTGAATGTTGAGCTTTAAGCCAACTTTTTCACTCTCCTCTTTCACTTTCATCAAGAGGCTTTTTAGTTCCTCTTCACTTTTTGCCATAAGGGTGGTGTCTTCTGCATAACTGAGGTTATTGATATTTCTCCCAGCAATATTGATTCCAGCTTGTGCTTCATCCAGCCCAGATTTTCTCATGATGTACTCTGCATAGAAGTTAAATAAGCAGGGTGACAATATCCAGCCTTGACGTACTCCTTTTCCTATTTGGAAGCAGTCTGTTGTTCCATGTCCAGTTCTAAATGTTGCTTCCTGACCTGGATATAGGTTTCTCAAGAGGCAGGTCAGGTGATCTGGTATTCCCATCTCTTTCAGAATTTTCCAGTTTATTGTGATCCACACAGTCAAAGGCTTTGGCATAGTCAATAAAACAGAAATAGATGTTTTTCTGGAACTCTCTTGCTTTTTTATCTATATTATATGCATATATAAAACCACATATACAAATATATAGATATTTATTACATCAATGGCAACACACTCCAGTACTCTTGCCTGGCAGATCCCATGGATGGAGGAGCCTGGTAGGCTATAGTCCATGGAGTCACTAAGGACTGAGCGACTTCACTTTCACTTTTCACCTTCATGCATTGGAGAAGGAAATGGCAACCCACTCCAGTGTTCTTGCCTGGAGAATCCCAGGGACGGCGGAGCCTGGTGGGCTGCTGTCTATGGGGTCGCACAGAGTCGGATATGACTGAAGTGACTTAGCAGCAGCAGCAGCATGATACAAATATATCAAAGAAAAGAAGAAATGCTCATAACTATTATAGTCATCATTTCTGCAACAGGTCATGTTATTGTTGCCATTATTTATCCTTCCCCAAAATAAATTCTTGTTTGAAGTCAATTTTTTCTCTCATATTTTAAGGTTCCTGAGAGCAGGCACTTTTTCTCTCTTATTCATAACTGAATCTCTGTAAATTGTGGTTGAATGAATGAATAAAAAAGTGAAATCAGAAAAATATTTTAGAACCTTTCATCTGGAAATAATGCTCTGTTCTAAATTGGTTCCTTTAGGAAGAAAAAACAAATCACAAAGTCTTTTATTTTGTATGTACATATGTATGATACTTTTGTGTGTACACATGTATGTACTTTGTATGTACATATGTATGATTTATATATACTTTTCCATGACCATGTTAAATGCAGTCATTCACATAATATATCATCAAGGTAAGGTAGAGCCTTTTGATGATGAAGCCTTTCTTTTTTTGATGTCTTGAGAGAATCTAACTGCCTAAGTAACAACTGCTACAAATGTTTCCTAAATAAGGCTTAATATGTCTTTCTATTCTGGAAAAGCATCATTTCTGTGATCCAATCCAGAATTAAAAGGATTAAAAAAAAAAAAACACTGACTATTCACTGATAATTTGGGGTAAACAGAATATACCAGGAACTGTGGTTATTGTGGTTAATATGATTAAAAGTTTTAATTACAGATGTTGAAAGGAAACTTTCTAGTATAATAATACAGGTATAAAATCAATAAGAAACATCTCTAAAATTGGGAAACTAAAGAATTCTGTTTTTCTATTGGTTTGACTAAGACAAATTGAACAGAAAGAATTTCCTAATTGTTAAAATGAAAAGAATTGATAAAATTGCCTCAATTTTAAGATTTTCTCATATTAGCTTGTGTTGTCTTAACCTTTGGCACCTTCTCAAAGTAAGAGCAGATGGCAAAAAAGGGAGAATGGCATTGAAACATGTATGCTATCAGGTAAGAAACGAATCACCAGTCTACATTCGATACAGGATACAGGATGCTTGGGGCTGGTGCACAGGGATGATCCAGAGAGATGATATGGGGTGGGAGGTGGGAACAGGGTTCAGGATTGGGAACTCATGTACACCCATGGCTGATTCATGTCAATGTATGGCAAAGCCAATACAGTATTGTAAAGCAAAATAAAGTAAAAATAAAAATTAAAAAAAAAAAAAGAATGAACATGCAGGAAGGGAGACCAATAGAACTTGGAAATAAACTGACCATGGTAAACTGATACCAATTCCCTTTCCATTCAGATATTGACTTAGATTGCATCCAAATTATCATCAGTTCAGTTGAGTCACTTAGTCATGTCCAACTCTTTATGACTCCATGGACTGCAGTATGCCAGGTTTCCCTGTCCATCACCAACTCTCAGAGCCTACTTAAATTCATGTCCAGCACATCAGTGATGCCATCCAACCATTTCATCCTCTGTCGTCCCCTTCTCCTCCTGCCTTCAATCTTTCCCTGCATCAGTATCCTTTCCAATGAGTCAGTTCTTCGCATCAGGTGGCCAAAGTATTGGAGTTTCAGCTTCAACATCTGTCCTGCCAATGAATATTCAGGACTGATTTCTTTTAGGATGGACTGGTTGTATCTCTTTGCATTCCAAGGGACTCTCAAGCGTCTTCTCTAACACCACAGTTCAAAAGAGTCATTTCTTTGGCACTTAGCTATCTTTACAGTCCAATTCTCACATCCATACATGTTTACTGGAAAAACCACAGTTTTGACTAGACAGACCTTTGTTGGTCTGACTAGACAGACATTACTTTCAAAAGGTAATGTCTCTACTTTTTAATATGCTGTCTAGATTGGTCATAGCTTTTTTTCCATGGAACAAGAATCTTTTAGTTTCATGGATGCAGTCACCATCTGCAGTGATTTTGGAGCCCCCAGAAATAAAGTCTCTCACTGTTTCCATTGTTTCCTTACCTAATTGCCATGAAGTGGTGGGACCAGATGCCATGATCTTAGTTTTCTGAATGTTGAACTTTAAGCCAATTTTTTCACTCTCCTCTTTCACTTTCATCAGAAGGCTCTTTAGTTCTTCTTTGCTTTCTGACATAAGGGTGGTGTCATCTGCATATCTGAGGTTATTGATATTTCTCCCAGCAATCTTGATTTCAGCTTGTGCTTCATCCAGCCTCGCATTTCACATGATGTACTCTGCATAGAAGTTAAATAAGAAGGATGACAATATACAGCCTTGGCGTACTACCTTCCCGATTTGGAACCAGTCTGTTGTTCCATGTCCAGTTCTGACTGTTGCTTCTTGTCGTAGTGATGTTTATTTTCTGAGTTCTGCTGTGCTTAGTCACTCAATTGTGTCTGACTCTTTGCTTCCCCATGGACTGTAGCCCCCTAGGCTGTTCATGTGTTGCCATACCCTCCTCCAGGGGTTCTTCCCAAACCAGACAATTGAACCTCAAATCGCCTGCATTGTAGGTGGATTCTTTACTCTGTGAGCAACCAGGGAAGTTTTATTTTACACTGGAAAAATTAATTTTAAATTTATATTATGAAGTGTTATGTCAATATTTTATGGTGTAATACAAGAAAATTTAAAAAACGGACAAGCTAACCTTCATAATTCATTATCCAGTGTACTACCTGGATCTGTCTTAGATTCACTGGGGTTATAAGGTGAAATCACATCTGTACTAATCCCAGCCAAGCGTCTTGGAATCAGTGCCAATAAACAGGGACAACATTTCCTCTTGGTGCCTCCCTTCACCACTACATAGCATTGCTCATAGTCATTTCAATTTTCATGAATAAACAAAGCACCACCTCTGTGCCCTGGGAAGTATCTACATAACCTGTAAAGTGATAAAGTGTGTGTGTGTATGCATGAGCATGTGTGCATGTGTGTGACAGAGAGCTAAGAGAGAGAGAAAGACAAGAGGGGTGTGTTGAATAAAAATCTGATAATTTTATTGTCATCCTTACCTAAAAAATATATAAAAATCGATTTTTTTGTCAATTTTTTCAGCAAACAATTTTAATAGAAGAATGTAATTTTTAAGAGAGAGCCCCTATTTCTTTATCAGTAATTTTATAATTTGGGTGTTTGTAGCAACTGGCAAGAAACCAAAAGGAGATTTACCTATAGTTACCAGCTGATGCCTAAGCAAGGCTTCACAGGATACTGTTCTGCTGGTGGCCATGATGGTTTAGGGTCTGAATGATTGCTTTCAAGTTCAGAAACATGATTTGGTTGCTGCAGCCAAATGTAATGAGTTACTCAGGACCTAACATTCTTATTAAATCATAAATAATTCTCTGGGAAAACTCAAATATTTGTAGTTTCTGCTAACTCAGGCATTCATTCCTTCTCACAAACTGGACTACCATCTCTTAAGTGTTCTCCTGACAAACTTTAATCCTTCCAGCCTCAGCTCAAATACTAGCTTAAAGGAAAATGATTCCTTGACTTTGGAGTTTCTCCTATGTGCCAAACTGCCATCTAGACAAAATTCTCTTACAATGATCAATTCATGTAATTATTTATTTGTTTGTCTGTTATGTCTACCTCTTCTATAATGTAAGCTTGCTCATACATAGGGGTAATATATCTGTGACCTTTCATTTCTGTGTCACTGATATCTGACAAAATTCCTGGAGAGTCAATAGCCAAAAAATATTTTCAAGGAATTATATACAAAATTCTTTCTGTAGAGTGTGGAATCAGCATTGTCTGTGAACTCAGTAGGACACAGAGAGAGCAACATATTTGTTCTGTGGGTGGAGAAAGGAGGGTCAAGTCTTCCATAGGTTTTAACCTCTTTACCTTCCCTTCTATTTATCCTTTTATTTCCTACTTATCTTTTTAGTCACAGTAACATTGTTGTTTAAGATACATATTGATTATATTTGCAGAGTTTCCTTTCATAGTTTTAAACCTAGATTGGGATTCAATTTTATTGTAGGTTTAATGATATAATATTTTCAAATAGTACCATATCTGCCCCCTAACAAACACTACATGCTGCTAATAGATAAAATGTAGTCATATCAACTTTCAGGTGATTTATTGATCTAATGTATTACCTATGTAGCCTGTTAATTTTTATAGGGTCATTGAGTCATTATTAGTGATCAATATCTCTTTATCTTATTGTAAGCTGATGTTCCTGGAAATGTAATATTTACAAGAGCAAATATCAATGTGTTCAGAATTAATCTTTTGTAGAGAACTGGACTGTGAAGAAAGCTGAGCATCGAAGAATTGATGCTTTTGAACTGTGGTGTTGGAGAAGACTCTTGAGAGTCCCTTGGACTACAAAGAGATCCAACCAGTCCATTCTAAAGGAGATCAGTCCTGAGTGTTCTTTGGAAGGAATGATACTAAAGCTGAAACTCCAGTACTTTGGCCACCTCATGTAAAGAGTTGACTCTCTGGAAAAGACCCTGATGCTGGGAGGGATTGGGGGCAGGAGGAGAAGGGGATGACAGAGGGTGAGATGGCTGCATGGCATCATCGACTTGATGGACATGAGTTTGAGTGAACTCTGGGAGTTGGTGATGGACAGGGAGGCCTGGCGTGCTGCAATTCATGGGGTTGCAAAGAGTCGGACATGGCTGAGCGACTGAACTGAACTGAATTGAACTGAATGTATTTTAGCCCACTTCATTGTTTCTTGTTTGATGAATCTACAAATTCAAAGAACAGTATTGATGTTGGGTATTCAATAAAAGTTGGAATAAGTTCTATAAATAGACTATGATGCAATAACATTCAATTCAGTGAATTCCTTCATTTTATATCTATTTCTAATTATTCAGTATTTCAGAAATTATTGTGAGATAAAAATTATATTCGAATGTGTGTGTGAAGAATGACACACTACTTTCAGCTTTGCAATTAAGAAATTCTGTGATGCTGGCCAGCAAAGATAATCTCTGAATTTGTTCTCTCTTCTGTGGAACAAGTGAATTTAATGAGTTAATCTCTGAATTTTCTCCCAGATATAATAATCTATTGTTTTATTGTGTGACACCATGTTATCAGTGATACATGAGACTTCAGAGTTACCATAAAATATCCACAACAAAACAGCAAAAATTTTTCAGGATAATTTCCCCCCTGATAGACACTCTCTACTATGGCAACATTCATTGTTTAAATTGACACCTGCAAGCTCAAAGCTCAATTAAAAGTGATTAGAAGCACATTAGACAAAAATATAAGGCTATATGCAGATATATTTGAAAAAAATAATCCTTTAAGACTGGATTAAGTCTGCATTGCAGATGCCTGTGTACTTTTCTATATATCTCATAGGAATTAAAATATTTTGAGGCAGGGGAACACATATTATTAATTTTTGTTTCTTCAGTGTCTCATAAATAGCATGAACATAATACCTGTTCAGTGAATAATAAATAGAAAGTTTATATACTTCACACATATACTTCTTCTTGCTATCACTTGGTAATGTACAGGCAGATTCTATTATTATAATATTCCGTATATGAGTACCAAAGTATAAATGACTCTGGGAACATCTGCAAAGTAGGCCAAAACAGCATTAAGTATCTCTGGGACCCTTTTTATCCTGAATTGCTTGTCTACATTCCCAGATATCATTGCTATATTTCTGTCATAGCTTCTCTATCCCATTTATGGTTAACGTCATTCAAAACTTTGTGTGTATGAGCATGCACTTGCAGTGTGTTGAGTATGATGGATGGATAGGAACACTGTCCAGTAAAGAATGCATCAATTTGTTTTATTCAATTAAATATGTACTTTTGAGTATTTCAAACTATGCATAATAATATGTTAAGTACTATAAGAATTAGTGACCCACTGTCCCTCAGACTTGGACTGTATGTTTTAATAGGAGAGCTCATATAATTGTGAACATACTGGCATGTGGGTGACAATGTTAAATCCTGCCACCTCAGTGGCTGTCTACTCAGCTTTTATCTATTACTGAGTCTCACTTGTTTGTCCCATTTCCCCCTCCTTAGGTGAATTAGGGCTTCCCGGTGACTCAGTGGTAAAGAACCTCCATCAGTGCAGGAGGAGCAGGAGATACAGGTTCCGAACCCACTCCAGTATTCATGCCTGGAGAATCCCATGGACAGAGGAGCCTGGCGGGCTACAGCCCCTGGGGTCACAAGGAGTCTTACAGGACTGAAGTGACTTAGCGTGCATGCCAGTGAATGCAGGTTGCCTCGCTGCATTTCTTTTTTTTTTTTAATTAAGTTATTTAAGTTGGAAGTTAATTACAATATTGTACTGGCATAGCCAAATCAACACAAGAAGACTAGTTTTGCTTCTTCTGTCAGTTCTTGCAGATACCAGAAAGATTTCAGACAGTAAAATGGCCATTGCTATCAAGATGTTTGAATTATAACAGTGAGGCAAATGCTGATTTCTTCGGAAAATTATTTATTCTCTTTTCAACTGTAGATTTATTTTAAATTAGACAAAAGTAGTAGATATTTGCAAATCTTATCATACCAGTGAAATAATCTATATACCATTTTGGAGGTTTTTAATATAATGTTATAAAACTATTCTTATGAATCAATTTGTTTCAGATTCTGAAAAATAATAGAGGTCCATTAAAGAAAAAATGTAAACTGTGTTCATAATTTCAATTTCAAAAGAGCTGCTGAGTTTCTCATACTAGAACAAGCCACTATTATTTTAATATGGTATTGTCCTACTAGTCAACTGCACATTTCTAAAAGCAAAATAGGGACCAACCCTGCTCCTACACACAATCTTCTTTATTTTTCTGTTCTCCTTCCTCCCCCCCACCAAAGAAGTATTCATTAGTAGTGACTGTCTTGAAAATTGGACCTACTATTATTTGCAGAATCTAATTTAGGAATGAAATAAAAACCTTATAGCCTCCAGCAATTGCTTTTGATGGTTGCTCTCTAACTCTTCTTTTGCCAATCTGGAAGGACATATAGTTCACAATTTTCGTTTTCTTTCTTTTGCTCTGAGACTACCTATAACCCTTATAAGGCAGAGGTCAGGCCAAGGGAACATCTGTAAAAATGCAGATTAGGTTTGCTGTGTTCAAAGAAATGAGCTGCTTTAAAACAAGAATTTTCTCATCAGTATTCTGTACCATCATCTTTCCCTTTCCATGAAGGAGAAAAATACAATAGTGAACTGAAGAAGAAGAGATGATAAAAGATGATTCAGGGTATGTGTGTGTGGGGGGCGGAGGGTTGCTTCTTAATTGAGGTTAAAAGTAAGAAAAGAGAAGAAAATAGTTCCGAAGCCTTCTCTTGGTGAGATATTTTTGGATCTTTTTGAAATGTATGTATTTGTATGACATCCAGTTTTAGTGCACCAGATAGAAACTGTAAGACGTAGATAGGAGGCTTATGAGTATTGTGGACAAGGAGCTGGGCACCAATTGAAGGGCAAACTTGTCAAAACCACTCAGAGAAACAGAGCTAGGACCACTTTGTGATAATCAAATTCACCCAAAGGAACACTGTATACTCCAGAAACACTGAAGTTATTTTCTGCTTTGTGTGCATATAGATATAATTTTAAATCTGGAAATCACTGTACTTGTTTGTTTTGGCAAGAATTTTTTCTTTACGAACTATCTCTCAGATTCTCTCTAACATGTACACAAACCCTAACTTAGTAATTTCACTAAATCAACTTGTACTTAAATGGCAGTGATACTTTTCTAACATGTCCTCTCTTCAGTTGAAATCAAACAATGCTATGAAGATGATGTCTTTCTCATTTAGTTTTCTGTATGTCATTTGCTAATTTAAAAAACTTTCAAAAGTTTTCTGTGGAATATTCTAATTACGACAGGGACTGCTGTTATGTTATAAGCACCTAATAATTCTTCATTCCCTTCCTTTTGAGAAAGACTGAACTTGAGGAAATGCTTTTAATTTTTTCCCAGAGCTGATTACTGTTGTGATTGATGCTGATTGGAGAATCAGAAAGGGGACTAAACCACCTAGCAAGAGATTGCCCATTAATCATCCAGAACCCTTAAACCCCATAATATTTTTCTCCTCTCACTTTGTGTAATATGGACAGCCCACTTTCCAAAGAGCTTTGAACAGAGAGAGGGTGGGAGGCTAGAGACTTCATGATGGGAGAACACAATGAAGGGAAGACTTATAAGCAAAGTGGCAATGGATAAAACCAGTTGGATATTTTCTTATGAGCTGGGGCATCCTTAGACACATCACTACTGCTAGATATGAGTAAAGCTTAATTTAGGATGTTTTGTTATAAGATGTATTATATATTATACTTCCTAACACACCCAAATTGGGGTGGTTTCTTTCTTGCCTCTCTAATAAATTATAAAAAAATTCCACATTTTTCTTCACATATTTTAAACTTAGTTACACTTGTGACCCACACTTGAGATCCATGATGTGAACACCATGGCAGAAACTAGTCTCCAGATAAGGCCTGGATGATAGGAGAGTTCACTCAAGAAGATCCAGTAATACTTATATGAAATTTCCAAATCTAGCATCAGGACTTCTGAATCTCAGGTGCACTGTTCAGCTGCTCCTCTGATTAAATCATCATCCAGAAATGCCATCAGTGCAAATCACTATGGTGGCCAAGTTGTTAGACTTTCAATGCAAGCAGTTGAAGAATGGTCTAACAGAGGTTTCATAGTGCATAGTATACAATTTAAAAGTCAGAGGTAAATTACTTCAACAGCTCTTGAGATAAAAACTAGGGAGATGTGTCATTCTAAATGGAATTTATAGTGAGAAGCTGGGTATATACCACATTACATATTTTCAATAAGTTGAGAAACTTTAAGAAACACCATATTAAGTTCTTAAGGCAGTGAGATCTTTCCTCAATAGAGAAAGAGATATGAAAATATTTTGATGCATTTGAGATATGTACCAGGATTCCCAATCAGGTACTGGTCTTCAGAGGTCTGAGCTCAAGCAAATGGACACCAGATTTAGTCCACTTCCAAAAGAGACAGGAAGTTGTGAGTGTGCAAAACTTGTGATAGAAAATAAATACCTGAGTTTTAGGTAGAAATTCTGCTGAAATGTTACTGGAGTTAATAAGGAGTAAGGAATCAGGGTTAAAGAAAGCTTTGAGGGTACAGAAATAATGGAGATTAATTAAATAACAATAAGAAATCTAATACTTATATTTCTCTGCTAGAAGCTCTTAGTTTTTCTCGATGCTAGCTATATATTTTTATATGTAGCTATATATTATTATATATTATAAACTCTTGTGTGATCTTTAAATTAAAAAATATCAATATCCACCCCATTCCAATTTAATTAAATCTTAATCAAGGGGGATACTGTCTAGGTACTTCATCAGTTTTTGAAAGTTCCCCTGGTCTTCTTAATGTGCAGCCAGGGCTGAAAATCACCGACTAAACTTGGAAAAGCAAGGAACTGTGACAGTTTCTAAGTATTTCCCTGTTTTTGATAACTTCTCATGAATCAAGAGAGATTATGGGTTTCAGGGAGGAAGATCACAGAAGTGAACTGCCATTCTCATCACATCATATCAAGGGGTGCCTACTATCAAGATGGCTTCTCATTGTCAATGTTAATCTTGATCACCTTGTTTAAGCAGTTTGTCAGTTTCTTTATTGTAAATTTCTTCATTTTTTCCCCCTTTCTATGCTCTAATTCAGGAAGTCATCACTCATAGCTCACATTTTGGGGTAGCCAGTTAAACTCCACCTCTTTGAGGGCAGAGGATGTACATACATTATTTGGAATTTCTCTGTGTAAGAGAGTTTGTAATAGCTTTTTAACTCATATTTCTACCTCTACTCTCTCCATGTCCTCTGTGCTCCTTTCTTTTGCGCTGTAGCACAGAGGTTGTTTCAAAGCAGAAATCCTTCCTCAATTTAAAAGCTTCCAGTGATGGCCCATTAATAGAAACAAAAATCTAAGTCCTAAACTCAAGGTATAAAGCCCCTTATGCCATATATACTCTAAACCAGTGGATCTCAACATTTAGACATGTGGGAATCAGCCTCATACTCTGAGTTGCTTTGGAGTATGAGGCTGACAGGTCCCCATCTAGAGTTCTCCAATTTATTAGCAAAACATGCCTTTGAAATATTGTAGTACATACTGCCTTTTTATTATTATAAAATATGTGACCTCACACAATTATTTTTAAAAGCTATCATCCCAATAATTATATTTACTTATTATATTATTCATAAATTTTCTGGGGTTTACAGTTGATTATTTGGAGTCAGTGATGCCTTTTGATATTTCAGAAGTACTTGGGTACATGTCATAAGCCTTTCAATTCTCACTCATTTCTACATTTTGAGTAAAGTGTTTCCATGGAGCTGAAAAATGTAATTACTTTATAATCAAGAAATGTATTTTAATGCTGTTACAGATCTCTAGAGCAATGAAAACTTGTAATCTAAGATATTCCCCAGATAAACTATGTTATGAAGTGTCATCTGCATATGTTATTAATTTTCTTTTCATAATCTTTGATCTGATTTACCTATACTAAATTATATTTATCACTTATTTGAATAATTATGGTAGAATATATTCAAACTAGTGTATTAAGACAAAATATAGATAACTTATAATGTATTTACATATAAACTATAAGTAGAGGATATTCACTTAATATTATAAAAATCTATATTTTGTCATATAATTTTTTAATTTAAAAATCTTGTATTTTTAAATTAATATTTTTAAATTCAAATCTGAAAAATATAACGTGTTTGCAAATCAACATTTTATTGCCTAGTTTATGCTATAAGAAGGGGCAATATTTTCAATATTTCTTTAAAATATAACTAATTCAAATTAAAGGTATATTAGAAATGAGGAGAATTCCTGGACAGAGGAGCCTGGAGAACTACAATCCATAGGGTCTAATAGAGTCGACACAACTGAAGTGATTTAGCACTTTCTCACTGTTATTATAGAAATAATTTGATAATTTCATATTTTTATTTCTCTTTTTGGAAATAACTTTATCAGTACTTCTATGCAAGCATCTATCAGTACATATTATGGGAATAATATGTTTATTGTCAAAATAAGAAAATCAAAAAGAAAAATAACCTTTTTTTAAAGCCATATTATCTATATTTGCTATCATGAGAAACTGTCCTTGTGAAAAATGTCATATATATATATATATATACATACATATGTATACCCATATAATTGCAGCATTTTGCAAGGGCTTCCCAGTTGGTACTAGTTGTAAAGAACCACCTACCAATACAGGAAACATAAGAGATGTGGGTTCGATCCTTGGATCAGGAAGGTCCTCTGGAGGAGGGCATGAAAACCCACTCCAGTATTCTTATCTGGAGAATCTCATGGAGAGAGGAGATTGGAGGTCTACAGCCCATAAGGTTGCAAAGAGTCAGACATGACTGAAAAACGACTTAGTATGCGCACATGCCACATGCCTTATGTAAATACATATAGTATCAGATTGGCCAAAACGTTCAATCAGGTTTTTCCATAACATCCTACAGAAAAACTCAAATGAAATTTTTTGGCAATTCAATAATAAAGTTTATATGTGTGTGTATATATAGAGAGATATAGATATAGTAATAAATTAAGCAAAGTTTCTAAAAAGACAACACAGGATGGAAGTACAGTAAGTGATCCCAGAGTGGAGGGAACTGTCATAGACCCCCTGGGTCATGTCAGGTCAAACCCAGGCACTGGCCTCCTGAGTACTCCACAGAAGCATGTCAATCAAAGGTTTTGCTGCAGATGGCCCCTCACTCCTGGAAGTTCAGACACCCAGAGGTGTGAGGAGATTAGGTGAAAACAGCTGGTAGGTCATGGTCTTTTAATTTAACAAAAAGCCAAAGTCCAGAGGGCAAATGAGCCAAGAAAATCTGGGAAGCCAGGAAGACTGCATACAGCATATGATAAACTTTAACTTTTAGGAAAATGATCTCATAATGAAAGTCTGAAGTGTAGGAATGAATATTGAGTATCTAAATATAGACACACTGTATAAAATATATGATAACATTTCTAATATATGATAAAGGAGACAGAACTCTATTACCACAAAACAGCTTCAAAATATGTAAGACAAATATTGACAAACATGAAGAAAATTTAAAAATCTGTCATCATAAATGGAACAAACTTCTATCAGAAAGAGATCAAATAGACAAATATTTCAGGAAAGATATGTAAGATTTGAATATCACAAAACCACATGCTTGATCTGAAAAACATATACCTCCACAGAGGATAGGTTTCACACCAGAAGCCCTTCCCTTACCCCTGCCACATAGCCACATGTCTACTTCCATTGGCAGTCAAACTCTGTATACCCTATTATATCAGATGTCTCTCCTTTGAACCTAAAGTAATTCTCCAGCTCTATACTATACCATGTTCCTTTCCATCCCGTTCTCAATAACGTAAGGGAATTCTTTAAAAGCCAAAACTGGGCTTTTTATAAATAGAGTAGAAAACATAAATAGATTGTGTGTACTTTCATGTTAACTTTTTATATCCATTTCTCATATTTCTTTTAGACCTTTTCTGAAAAAGTACCCATGCTGAAAGTAAATTTCCCTCCTCAAATAGTGAATAAACACGATTAAGCAAATGTCTCTTCTGAAATTTCATTCCAGTCTGTTACACACTAGCAAAAATTTATCTAAAAAGGGTACTTCACATGTTCTCAAAAGAGCTGTAGAAAAATAAGCAGATATAGGCAAGTCAGTTTTAAATCACTCACTTTTCATTTCAATACAATTATATTTAGAAAAAGTAAATACATACCCTTGAGATGGGAAGCTTTTCAGCCTCCAGAGCTCTGTAGGGGCTGAGGAATCCATTCAGTTCAGTTCAGTTCAGTTGTTCAGTCATGTCCAGCTCTTTGTGACCCCATGGACTGCAGCATGCCAGGCTTCCCTGTCCATTACCAACTCCTGGAGCTTACTCAAACTCATGTCCATAGAGTCAGTGATGGCATCCAAACATCTCATCCTCTGTTGTCCCCTTCTCCTCCTGCCTTCAATCTTTCCCAGCATCAGGTTTTTTCCAGTGAGTCAGTTCTTTGCATCAGGTGGCCAAAATATTGGAGTTTCAGCATCAGTCCTTCCAATGAACGCCCAAGACTGATCTCCTTTAAGATGGACTGGTTGGATCTCCTTGCAGTCCAAAGAGTCTTCTCCAACACCACAGTTCAAAAACATCAATTCTTCTACACTCAGCTTTCTTTATAGTCCAACTCTCAAATTCATACATGACTACTGGAAAAAACCATAGCTTTGACTAGACTGACCTTTGTTGGTAAAGTAATGTCTCTGCTTTTTAAAATGCTGTCTAGATTGGTCATAGCCTTCCTTCCAAGGAGCAAGTGTTTTTTTTTTTTTTTTTTTAATTTCATGGCTGCAGTCATCTGCAGTGGTTGGAACAAAAAAAAAAAATAAAGTCTCTCACTCTTTCCATTGTTTCCCCATCTATTTGCCATGAAGTGGTGGGACTAGATGCTATGATCTTAGTTTTCTGACTGTTGAGTTTTAAGCCAACTTTTTCACTCTCCTCTTTCACTTTCATCAGAAGGCTCTTTAGTTCTTTGCTTTCTGCCATAAGGGTGGTGTCATCTGCATATCTGAGGTTATTGATATTTCTCCCAGCAACCTTGATTCCAGCTTGTGCTTCATCACACTATGACTCTCCGTTAGGAGAGGATCAAACACTATGGAGAGGACAAAATTAACCCTGAGGTGTGGGACCAGGGTGGGGCTTCCCAGGGATCTACTTCTATTGGCAGTCAAATTCTGTTGTAAATAACCCACCTACCAATGCAGGAGACATTTGATCCCCTGGTTGTGAATATCCCCTGGAGGAGGCCATGACACCCCACTCCAGTATTCTTGCCTGGAGAATCCCATGGACAGAGGAACCTGCTGGCCTACAGTCAAATGGCCTCAGAATTGGACATGACTAAAATGACTTAGCATGCAAATACATATGCTATATTTTTTTCTCACCCTCAGGTCACTCTTCAATTTACTCTCTGATGTGATAGGAAATTTTCTATTATTATATGTGTCCAAATGAAGTCATGGACACATCAGAAGTCATCTCTATTTGGCTTAAAATCATAGATGAATTAATTAATTAATTTTTTATTAGATACAGTGTTTCACGCATTGTGATGTCTGAGAGTAGAAATTTAGATGAGAGACAATACAGATCAGTTAAATGTTGTTTGAATATTTGATTCTTAATGTTTAAAACATACGAATGCTTTTTTCTCATACATAAAAAGTCCAGAGGAAGGCAATGCAGCACTGCTATAGTAGCTGTACAAAAGTTCTCATGCTCCTTGGTTCTTTTTGTTTCTCCTCCCTGCCCCATATGATTTTCATTCTCAAGATTACTACATGGACCAACATGGCTACTGGAGCTTCAACTATTATCTTTGGTCCCAGGAAGCAGGAAGGCAGGAGAAAAAAACTTTAAAAAGTACCCATTATTTTAACATGTTTTTCCAGCTACTCCACATAACACTTCTCAGAACTTAGTCACGTAGCATAGCAGTTTTAAAGGGGTTTGTACTCTGCATGCTTCCTGAATGAATCATTATTTCAATAAGTAAAATCAGGATTCTATTAATGACTGTGAGTGAGTGAAATTGCTCAGTCGTATCTGACTCTTTGTGACCCCATGAACTGTAGCCTATCAGGCTCCTCCATCCACGGGATTTTCCAGGCAGAGTGCTGGAGTGGATTGCCCTTTTCTTCTCCAGGGGATCTTCCTGACCCAGGAAACAAACCTGGGTCTCCCGCATTGCAGGCAGGCACTTTGCTGTCTGAGCCACCAGGGAAGCCCCTATTAATGTCTAGAAAAGGAAAAATGTGTTTTGGTAGGCAGTCACCTGTATTTGCCTTACAATTTCTTCCTGGCTTCAAGGAATATAGGATATAATAGAGGAGATTAATAGGTGCATTAAAAAATAGTGGTCAATTTAGAAGTTATGATAAAGGTCTTCTTTGTTGGTACAGAGGGTCAAACATAAAGGGTGCATGGTTAAGTCCAGTTTGGAAGGTCATGAGACATTTGCATATATTTGTATATTAATAGCATTGGATTCAAAGTATTTCTATTGCAAAATTTTTCCAGAGGATAGAGAAATTGGAAATATTTGGTGTCAGATATTTTACTTGCACTCTCATTTAATGCTCAAATAACCCTGTGAAGTAAGTATTATTTTCAGTTCCTGATACAGTCATGGCTTTTTAAGTGGTAACAAAAACTTACACAGGACTACACTGCAGGTAATGAATGGGAGTAGTATTGAAATCCAGATCCTTCTCTCAGACTCTATTTTTTTTTTTAATACATCTACCAAAAGCATTCCAACTCAAGACACAGAATTGAAAAACAAGTTTCTCAGCCTTTTAATGAAGTGTGCAGTTACAATTTATTTTAAGGTATCTTTCTAGTTAATTGTATATTCTAATATTACTCTAAACTAATATTCCAAGAACTTAGATTTCAAATATTTATCTCAAAGTCATCCTTCTCTAATTCCTTTCTGACTCCATATCTTTCTAGCCCCATATGAGACTTCTTAGCACCTTTTGAACAACCTTGTTATGTTTCGCTTGCTGAAATGTTTCACCTCTCCAAGGATGAAACCAAGAAAAGCAAGTTCTCACTTTTTTTTGCAGTTCAACAGGTGATTCAGGATTTGAGCAACATACTTGCTCAAGTGAAACTTTCTTTGGCAGCAATCCTCTTGAGTAGTAAGTACACCTTATACAGAATTCATTTAATTGACACTGGATTGTCCAGAGCCATAATGCTTACAATTTTGACTTCTGGTCCTAGAACTGATGTTAGTGCTGGCATAGTTTTGGTTGCATTCAAGCTGTTCTTTTGACAGATGAACGTCCTAGAGGCAGCAATGGCAAAGCTGCCTTTCCTTGGAGAGGTCTGGGCCATCATTCTTGGAGTGTTTTGGGCCACTATTCTTGAAACTTGAATACTGACACACCTTTCTCACAGTTCTGTGAACTTCTCAATATAATTTTGATAAAGTTTTCATTTTAAAACCAAAATTTACTTCTGCTGTTTTCAGCTAAGCATTTTGAGTAATACAGTTCCTACATTAAATATTATACTTAAAGAAAAGCAAATTATTTTAGGCCAAAAGGTAATGTTTCTGGAGAAACACTGGAGTAGCATACTAGGTCTCTCAATTACTAGTTTTATGACTAGAAAGGCATTTAACGTCTCAAAAGTTTTGTTTTGTTAATATGTGAATGAATGTATTAAGATTCCACATAGAGATGTTTTCTAGAAATGTTTTCTTTTTCCTGCTTTGATGAAGAGATAGAGTGAGATGAAGTAATGACCATAAAACCACTTAAAATTCCAGAGTGCCACAAAATTAGGATTCAATTCTAGCTTCTCCATTCTGGCTATATGACCTTATGACAATCACTTCAATTCTTTCTGTCCCAGTCTCCTCATCTGAAAATCACATAGTTATCTAAATGATGGGATTATTTGAAATATTAATGAGTTAACATGTTTAAAAGGCTTATATAGTATTTGACACATAGAAAGCTTTGTAAGTCATTATGTGTTGGCTATGATTATTGCTGTCATCATTGTATTTGTGATGGTACTTGTAGCACTTTATTAAAATACAGATTGTAGGGCTTCAACTGAATTTCCAAGCTTAACTATTTATATTAGAATAATTATATATAGTGATTGACTTTGGAGCACAGCTAAAATTGAGAACCACTGAGCCACAAATAATGTGTGTTGTGTGTGTGCTCAGTCATGTCCCACTCTTTGAGACCCTTTGGATGTTTTTAATGCTAGCCAAGTGACAGAAGGTTTCTATTTTCATACCTCAGTAAAAGCAAGGAAAAACACATTAAGTTGAATAGGCAAAAAAATATTGTAAAGATACAGAAATGGCATGATGTAATGAAAAGTCCTATCAAGAAAGCCCAGAGTCATGTCCTAGCATCTGGCTCTCAGACCATCTTACTCATTGACCTTGGACCCCTTGGGAAATCTTATTGCCTTTCAATTTCTAGAACGAAAGCTAAAAGTGTTGATTAGATGACCCAGAATGGTTTCATGTTGAGACTTATTGATTGAAATATCTTGGAAGAAATGTATGTGTGTGTGTGTGTGTGTGTGTGTGCATGCTAATTGCTAAGTCACTTCAGTCGTGTCTGACTCTGTGCGACCCCATTGATGGCAGCCCACCAGGCTCCCCCATCCCCGGGATTCTCCAGGCAAGAGCACTGGAGTGGGTTGCCATTTCCTTCTCCAATGCATGAAAGTGAAGTCGCTCAGTCATGTCTGACCCTTAGCGACCCCATGGACTGCAGCCCATCAGGCTCCTCCATCCATGGGATTTTCCAGGCAAGAGTACTGGAGTGGGGTGCCATTGCCTTCTCCATATATATATATATATATATATATATATATATAATGCATTATGTGGGATAGCTAGGATTCAGGAATCAGAAAAACTTGCTAATTTATGTCTTAGTGTATGACTTTGAATAAGCATCTTAATCCACTTAGTATAAAATATAAAATTTTTAAAATAGGGTTATGTGGGACATATGCAAGAATGCAATCAAAATAAATACAAAATTATTTAAAAACTAAATAAACATTAATACCCTTTGAATTCTATAATTTCATAATCATCAAATTAAACAGGACCCCATGCTGTATTTAATCACTATTATCTAGCTGGGTATATAATCCTGGATGCAAATTCAAAAAGAATGCATGACAATAATAGAAACTCAAAAATGTTATGATAGGAATTATTAGAAAGCACTTTAAAATATATTTAAAACCTTGATCTAATGAAAGCTTAAACAAAAATATAATGTAGCTGATGATTTGCACATTTGCCCTTTCTGTTCTATGCTGGGTATTACTGAATGTTTTCATCCTTTCCCTGATATCTGAGTTTATTTTATGCCACTTTGGAAGTGATTGTTTTTTATAGAATTGGATGATGTGTTGGCTAACCACAAGAAAACACTAAAAGGTCAAAAGCAGTAAAATATGTTTTTTTTTCCCAAACGGAAGCAAAAATGGCTTTACCCTTCTGCAATGTTTCATTTTTGTGCTTTTTATATTGCCTTGGTCAGGAAATACATCTCATTCACATTGATCATTATAGCACATACCATCAAGATAGACATAGCAGAGTGTTCAAAAATAAATCAGTTAGACAACAATGAACATCAAGTAGTAATACTCTTTGAGTTTCCTACGTTCGCTAACACATACATTTATGCCAACTTGCAGGAAAATGGATAGGTAATAAGTCAACATTAATACAATGATATTTGAGAAAAGAGCATGATAAGTATAGTTATTATAAGAAATTTAGATTTTGATTTTTTAATTATATTATTTTTTCCTTTTTTAAGATTTTTTGATATGGACCATTTTTAAAGTCTTTATTGGATTTCTTACAATATCATTTCTGTCTTATGTATTGTTTTTGTTTTTGGCCACGAGACCTGTGGTATCTTAGCTCTGTGACCAGAAATTGAACTTGCACCGCCTGCATTGGAAGGCTAAGTCTTGACTACTGTGCCACCAGGAAAGTTCCCCATTTTTTCACTTAATAATTATAAAGTTTATATATTCTAATTCCTCTGCAATTCTTATTTTCCTCTTTATATATATAAATATTCTTTTTGCCTTTTCATACTGTTTATTGGGTTCTCAAGGCAAGAATACTGAAGTGGTTTGCCATTCCTTCTCCAGTGGACCACACTTTGTCAGAACTCTCCACCATGACCTCGGGTGGCCTTACACTGTATGGCTCATAGTTTCATTGAGTTAGACAAGGCTGTGATCCATGTGATCAGTTTGATTAGTTTTCTGTGATTGTGGTTTTCATTCTGTCTGCCCTCTGACAGATAAGGATAAGAGGCTTATGGAAGTTTCTTAATAGGAGATACTGAAAGTGGCAGAAACAGGGTCTTGTTCTGATGGTCCAAAATCACTACAGATGGTGACTGCAGCCATGAAATTAAAAGGTGCTTGCTCCTGGAAGAAAAGCTATGACCAACCTAGATAGCATATTAAAAAGTAGTGACATTACTTTGCCAAAAAAGGTCCATTTAATCAAAATTATGGTTTTTCCAATAGTCATGTATGGGTATAAGATTTGGACTACAAAGAAAGCTGAGTGCTGGAGAATTGATGCTTTAAAACTGTGGTATTGGAGAAGACACTCGAGAGTCCCTTGGACTGCAAGATCAAACCAGTCCATCTTAAAGGAAACCAGTCTTGAATATTCATTAGAAGGACTGATGTTGAAGCTGAAACTAGAATACTTTGGCCACCTGATGGGAAGAAATGACTCACTGGAAAAGACCCTAATGCTGGGAAAGATTGAAGGTAGGAGGAGAAGGGGACAACAGAGGATAAGATGGTTGGATGGCATCACCAACTCAGTGGACATGAGTTTCAGCAAGCTCCAGGAGTTGGCGATGGACAGGGAAGCCTGGTGTGCTGAAGTCCATGGGGTCGCAAAGGGTTGGACGTGACTGAGTGACTGAACTGACTGACTGACTGATATATTTTAACTGATGTATCTTACCTATGGCATTTACTTTTTAATGTTATTCAGAATATAATTCTGAACATTATTATCAAAATATCTTTAATTGTGTTAGCCTGAGTCCTAATATTTTTTCTACTAGTTATTCTTGACTCGAGTCTTTTTACTGTTTTAAAAATATTCTGGCAACCAACTCCAGAATATCATTTGTTTTTAATTTTTTCAACTTTTTTTGTTATAATCTGTTACTCTTTAAGCTCAAACATATAAGAAATAAAATAGTTATTTAGGAATCAAGTGTTACTTGTTAAAATTATCTCTAGGTATCTATTCTTCTTGCCTGCCTTTCTAAAATATCAACAGTGTGATATTAGTTAGCAATCACTTGTATCATTTGTTTTCTGGCAGGTTTTTATAAACATGAAAAATCACTATTTGATAACAACAACAAAAAAGTGTCCACTATCAACTCACAGAATGAATTAGAAAAATATGTCATTAAAAACTGTAAATTCCCACACAAATAAATTACTCTTGTTTTCATGACTCTTTTAGCTTATGACATTCAGGAGTATATGATTCCACATAAGGTTTTCAATGAAACACATCTCCATTTTGCTAGACCTATTGAAAAGCATAGTGGGAGGGGGAAAGTTGATCTTCTTTTCAAGTTTGAGAAATATGTCCAGAAGAAACTATAGAGAATGCAAAAGTATTCAAATCATATTTAGTTTCTCATTTTTTTCAAGAACATTTATTTTTCAATTGGAAAAATGATTATATAAAGCATCCAAATTGAACAAGTAAGTCAAGATAAAATTTACCTGGCCTTTAGAGAGTGTAAATAAATTTATGTCTTCAAATAGTTACTGCTTAGGCTTTGGAGAGAATTTGTATTTTTAGAATGTCTTCCCCCTACTACTAACCTCTGTTCCCACTCATGCTATCCCTTCAGGATTCAGCCTATGTGTTATGTCTTCTGCACAGTGTTCCCTTTCCTTTTATCCTGCACTCCCTCACCTGCTCTCTGTACTGGTACCATCTGTAGCACTTGACCCTGGAGAAGAAAATGGCAACCAACTCCAGTATTCTTGCTTGAAAAATCCCATGGGAAGAAGAGCCTTGCGGGCTACAGTTCATGGGGTGGCAAAGACTTGGATGCAACTAAGTGACTAAGCAACAACAACATAGCACTTGAAGGGGTTTCCAGGTGGCCGTGATAAAGAGCCTATCAATGCAGGATATGCTGGAGATGCAGGTTGGATCCCTGGGCCAGGAAGAGCCCCTGGAGGAGGAAATGGAAGCCTGCTCTAGTATTCTTGCCTGGAAAATCCCACGGACAGAGGAGCCTGGCAGGCTAGAGTTCGTGGCATCACAGAGAGTCAGACATGTCTGAGCACCCATTACTTGAAACATTATTTCTATATTCCAACATAGAACTTAAAAAAACAGTAAACTAATCTCTAGGTCATAAGTTAAGGGTATCATTAACATTAGTGTCATGCACATTGGTAAGGTATTGATAAGTGTTTAATTAATTGTAAAATCAATTTTACAAACATTTTAGAAATGATATAAGATGGGAGAGGCATTGTAATATTTTTATCATTGAGTTTCAAATGATTCCTTATAGGTAGCATCTACCAGTTCCTTAGAGGTTACTTGGAGTGGAGTGTAAGCAGAGAGAGGAGAGGTCACCTGCTTATGCTATAAAATCCAGGCTTTCTCTCTCTTGTCACTTTGACCAAGGCAGCTTCACTCATTTTTGACTTATCTATTAAGGTTCTACATAACATTTTATATTAATAAATAACTTTGCTACCAAAAATTAAGATCTTAAATTCCAGTTTTAGATGATCAAAAGATTGTTTTGAAAAACAGAAATTTATGCTGTAGAACTTCACTGTCCAATAAATACGGTAACCCATGGGCACATGAATCTACTTAAATTTAATTAGAGTTAAATGAAGGTTAAATTCAGTTATTTAGTGACACTACCACTGTTTTAAGAGCACATTACCCAATGTATACTGGGTATCATTTTGAACACCATACAGCATAATATTTCTATCATCATACAAAGCTCTGTTGGACAGCTCCCCCCCTCCAAATTAAGATTATTGAGTCTAATATCACTTATTATAAAATTCAAGAATAATTCAAGAAATGATAGTGAGAGATATTATTTTAAAAGTTCCTGAAATATTTACTTGATTTGTATTAATAGGTGGGATCCATATTTATTCCCCAATATTTTCTAACATATTATTGGACAGAGGACTAGTGGACTAGTTGAAAGTGGGAAGCCTGGAGTGAGAGTCTTTAGATTAGTCAAACACCATGAAACTTCAAACAAGTTACTTAACAATTCTAAATATCAGTATACCTTCTGAAAAATGGGTAATGATAGTAGTTTGCTCAGAGGGATGTTCCTATGATGAAATTAGACAAAGAATGTACAGTATAGCACAGCCCCTGATACATATTAATAACCAAACTTATGTTATTACCCAATCAATGTTAGTCTACTGCTGTGTTGATTAGATTCTCCTAGCATAAATGGTGATGTCTAAGGGTGTTCTGATAGGTTAAAATGTTCTGCAGCACAACAAATTGGATTACTTGAAGACCACTAATGTAACAGTAGAGAAGATAATACAAAATATATTTAATAGTAAAATTCAATGTGAGGGCAGCTGGAATCTACCAAGTCTTAAGACTCCAGATGGTCAGGACTTAGTATTCCCAAATACAGGTTCTTCTATTACATAATCGTGTTGTCAGAAAACAGAATCTGACGGATCATAAAGTCTGGATAGGCATAATTCTATTTCTATCCATAATGTATACAACCAAATAAAGTATATTAAACACAGATATACTCAAACACAGATATACAGATACCAAAACTTATACAGTATTTTTAATATTAATAGCAGAGCCTCAAAAGTTACTGAGTGCCTTTATTATCTCATTTAGATGTATTTAAAATAATCTAACTGTATCAGTCTCATAAATATTAATTGATACTGAATAAAAGATAGTGATTGATAATGAGAGGTTAATATGTTAATGATATAGGTTATTTTTAAGGGTCATTTTTCTCTCTCTAATATCTAGATTCACCATACAGCTTCTTTCTAAATATGTCACAACTTCCCATATCCACAGGAAGTAAAGAGTTGGGCTCCAAATGACAGGGACTGAATCCTGACTCCACCAAAATGACTGAGTCTTTCTGTGTCAACAATAAGATCTTTGACCCTCCCAGATCTGCCAATCTTAATTAACTGTATTTCCACTGGTTTTTGTTATTATACAGAATCAAACATTTTCTCTATTACTGAATAAGTTATTTCCAAGACATGTAGAAGTTTTGGCAAAAAGTAATAACTACTGGTTTTAGTATTTCCTAGATGAGTGTCCAAATTTTATTCTTGACTGAACAATTATCAACTTTTGGAACCATTATCTCTATTATTAGTAGCAGATTCCAACTGTGAAAAACAAATAATCTTACATTTTCCTGTGTCCCCTTTAGTGCTCCTCTATTGTGTATTTATGATGATATCCAAGAGTTTTACTCTCAAGTCATTTAATTTTTCTTACATATGCCTTTGAAATAAAGAAAGATATGAGATACCTATAAAAATAAGTCTAACCTAATATCATTTCCATTTTCTAAGAATTGTATACAAAGTAACAACTATTGGCACAAATCTAGGATTTTAATTTCCATATGGCCTTTCCCTAACAAGTCTTCCATAATATATTTGAATAAAATCCAGAGACATACATGCTCAATTTAGGGAAGGGCTTTTAGTTGGTTAAGCAAAGATGCTAAAACAGTGCAAATTAATCAGTTCAGTAGAATAGTTTTTAGTGTAACAGGAGGTGATACTTACAAGACTCTTCCCCAAACTCCCAGTAGTATAATATCGCATAAATAGATTAGGTATCAGCAAGGTCCAAGGTGTATTCTGTTACCTAAGGTCATGAGTTTTCAACCTTCACTTAATGTTTTTAAGGAACACATAAATAGCTTTCTTATTAAATCTGTAGGTGCACAAAAAAATGTACAAGAAGAGCTAATGCATGACAGACTAGGGTTTAAAAACATGAATATCTAATATGTACAACCCACAGCATAAAAGTTAAGACATGCATTTATGTTCATAAAATTAATTGCCCAAGTACAATGAAAAAAAAAAAAAAAGAGGGGCTCTGGTTATATAGCTGGATTTGTAAAAATATACATCAAGAGTTTTAGTTATTGTGAAATATGACTTAAAATATTAATGTATTAACTCATTAGTAGTAATCTAGTTGAAACAGGAAACATGCTACACATTCTATAATGATGAAGCGCATTGCGTTTAGTTGTTCAGTTATCATTTTTGAGGGGAACGTTGAAAATATATGCAAGTACTCTACAGAGGGAAGTCCAGAAGTAGTAAAGTGTGCAAATAATATCATCAAAAGATGATTTAACAAAATGAGAAATTTTAGTCCAGAAATGAAACGCATACCATGGTCACAATACCTGTTTTATACAATTGAAGGATTACCTTGGATGCTTTCGTTTGTTAGTTTCTACCCCTAACACAGTTTTACAGGGAAAAACTAGATCAAGTGTAAGGGAGTTACATGGAAATATATAAGCCTAACTATAAGGATGTGCTTTCTTACATTCATAAATGGTTAACATTGTGAGTAATATCTCTCTATTCTCCATTCATGAATATATTCAAGGTAAACATGCATGTTGGAGGAAATAATCCTCACTGGGTGAAATGTATCACTAAATGCTAAATGAGGGTATAGAACAATTCAGAAAAAAATGTATAATACCTTGAGACCACGTGTAACATCATGTCTGTAATTTGGCAACTGAGTTAAACTTTAAAACCATAATTAAAACTACCACTGTAAGAAAACATAGATGGCTATGATACAGACTACCAGAAAGTATAAAATATTGTGGGATAACATACAAACACTGACACTTGCTGACTGTTAGTTCCAAATACAGGTGCTAGGCATTTAATATACATCAACACATTAGATCTGATGTGACAAATTCAAATAATCAAGGACAAAAACTCTCAACCCGTTGTGTTATTTACTTAGAGAAGATATACACTGTAAACCAACAGGGAGAGTAACAATCAAAATGGTCTCTAAAAACTTTTATAAAATATCAGGTAAAGAAAAATTTAACTTCTAAAATCTAAAACAATGCCTCTGATGTATTCAGTGATTTTAGAATAATATTTTTTGATGACTACCACATCACAGTGGTATTCAGTTCTCCTATTTTAGGAGTCACACAGCTCTAAGTCATCTGTTCTTTCTGATGTGATCAAGTGGTCTATGAGAAGAGCATTAAATTTATGTGTTTATAGTTACTAACTTTTTCCTACCAGTATGCTACTAACCAGCAAGTGCCTCTAACTAGCTGTGCTTTTTTGGCATATAACTTATTCTCCCATATTCAGTTTCCTATTTATAAAATTATAGGGTTAGGTTGGCTGGCTTTTAAGCAGGTCTGCCTTCTGAAATTATTTGATTCTCTTCCAGCAAAGCCCAAACAGATCCTATTTTCTCAGGGGAATTTTGATGACAGATGGCCTCTACCTTTTATCTGCTCGGCAACACCAGAGAGGCTTATACTAGTCTCTCTTCATCCTGGTATGTATAGGAATCATAGCTTTTCGTAGGTACTTACCAGAAAGCCTTTAGTCAGGGATTCTTCTGTTTTGCTTTCCAAGAATTCAAGGAATCTGAAATCCACAGACAAAAATGGCCTTTTTGAATTCAGTTTTGCTTTTTAGTTTTTGCTGGCACCAAGTAAGTAAAACTCAAAGGCTAGTGTGGCAGTCTGGGTTCTGCCCTGTTTGATGGCAGTTTTGCCTTATCAGAAAGCACCCAGAATGAGTTTTCTGCAAGATTGCTTTGCACTTTCAATTCCCCACCTGCTTCTTAGGACATGTGTAAAATGTATTTTGCTTCTGCTATCTCCAGTTTTAACACTTTCCCATTTCCCATTTTTAAGCTCATAGAATTTTAAAGTAGTGAATCCTTTTCCTTAATGAATATTTTAAAATAATTTGAATATTCAGAATATAGCAAAATAGTTGAAAGAAAAGTTTTTACATAAAAACAAGAACATGTTTTACAGACTTCGTACTTGTTCCTTTTTTTACTTGCTTTAGTCTAAAATGACTTTTGGGTATAAACATAAACCTAGCTACCAGCTGTCTGGATTTCTTTCACTAAATTATCTGAATTGAATTATTGTTTGATGTCATGTGGCTAACTTCTGATAATATTTAGTATTCTGCAGCAGTAATTTTCTAAATAATTTATGAAGAGATTAGAATTAATATAACATTGAAAACTTCTAATATGTACCAAGAAGTAATTTATATAGCATATCAATTCAAGTCCAATTAAGAGACATAAATAACACAATAATATCAACAAAGAAAGTTTAATATAAAGAATACTAAACTATGCTGGATATGCAGAAAAAAGTTAACAGGCCTGAGATTATCATCCTCAGAAAGACCTTCTTGCAAGTCTGGCCTTCAATAGGCAGATCAGAAGTGAGTTTTAGAAAGATTTTCACCATTCGTAATATGACTGGCTCCCTGTGCTTAAACTGGTGATACAAATAATATATTTTATGCTAAACACTAGCTTTCCTTCTGGGAATCGGTAGTTTTGGGGCTTACAAGGCAGAGGGTGCCTACTAGGCAGAGGGTGCCTATGTGACCAGTCTCTATATGACCAGCCTATGAGACCATTCTTGGCCACTGAGTCTCTAGTGAACTCCTTGGTAGAAAATACTGCACTTCTATCACCATTCAAAGCTGCCAGTTGGTGTAAATCAAGCCAAACCACACATTATGTCTATTCCTTGCAAATAAATACAAAATAAAATATATTAACACTTTTTTCTTTGGTCTAGGTGCTTTCACTGTCTGTGCCAGCCAGTTATCAGGTTATTGCCTCTCAGACACAAATTCATCTTTAGTATCTGATTTGAGATAATAAACTAGACTGTTTCAGCCTATCGCCTTTACAATGATCATGATGTTTTTGTTGTTCAGTCACAGTCGTGTCCGACTCTTTGTGACCCCATAGACTGCAGCATGCCAGGCTTTCTTGTCGTTCACCATCTCCCAGAGCTTGCTCAAACTTATGTCCATTGAGTCAGTGTTGCCATCCAACCATCTCATCCTCTCTGGTCCCCTTCTCCTTTCAATCTTTCCCAGCATCAGAGTCTTTTCTGAGACAGCTCTTAACATCGAGTGGCCAAGTATTGGAGCTTCAAATTCAGCATCAGCCCTTTCAATAAATATTCAGAATTGATTTCCTTTAGGATTGACTGGTTTGATCTCCAGTCACATTTGCACTTTTTCTTTGGTCTAGGTTTAATCTCAATACACACTATTCCTGAAATCCTCATTATTTTCCCAAACTGTATGCCTTGGACTTGTTTATGTATTTTTTAAATGGAAAATAAAACTGAAAGTAATAAATATACAAGTAATGTAAATCTTAAAATTGTCTGGAAGTCACTAGTCTCTCCTTGCTTCACTGTTTATTGTAATATAGTACTCAGTGTTCAAGCTGGTTTTAGAAAAGGCAAGGAACCAGAGATCAAATTGCCAACATCCACTGGATCACGGAAAAAGCAAGAGAGTTCTAGAAAAACATCTATTTCTGCTTATTGACTATGCCAAAGCCTTTGACTGTGTGGATCACAATAAACTGTGGAAAATTCTGAAAGAGACGGGAATACCAAACCTCCTGACCTGCCTCTTGAGAAACCTATATGCAGGTCAGGAAGCAACGGTTAGAACTGGACATGGAACAACAGACTGGTTCCAAATAGGAAAAGGAATACGTCAAGGCTGTATATTGTCACCCTGCTTATTTAACTTCTATGCAGAGTACATCATGAGAAACGCTGGACTAGAAGAAGCACAAGCTGGAATCAAGATTGCCGGGAGAAATATCCATAACCTCAGATATGCAGATGACACCACCATTATGGCAGAAAGTAAAGAGGAACTAAAAAGCCTCTTGATGAAAGTGAAAGAGGAGAGTGAAATAGTTGGCTTAAAGCTCAACATTCAGAAAACAAAGATCATGGCATCTGGTCCCATCACTTCAGGGGAAATAGAAGGGGAAACAGTGGAAACAGTGTCAGACTTTATTTTGGGGGGCTTCAAAATCATTGCAGATGGTGACTGCAGCCATGAAATTAAAAGACACTTACTCCTTGGAAGAAAAGTTATGGCCAACCTAGATAGCATATTGAAAAGCAGACATTACTTTGCCAACAAAGGTCCTTCTAGTCAAGGCTATGGTTTTTCCAGTGATCATGTGTGGATGTGAGAGTTGGACTATGAAGAAAGCTGAGCACCGAAGAATTAATTGATGCTTTTGAACTGTGGTGTTGGAGAAGACTCTTGAGAGTCCCTTGGACTGCAAGGAGATCCAATTGGAAAAGACTCTGATGCTAGGAGGGTTGGGGGCAGGAGAAGGGGACGACCGAGGATGAGATGAGTGGATGGCATTAGCAACTCGATGGATGTGAGTTTGAGTGAACTCTGGGAGTTGGTGATGGACAGGGAGGTCTGGTGTGCTGCAATTCATGGGGTTGCAGAGTTGGACATGACTGAGCAACTGAACTGAGCTGAGTATTTAGTAACTGAACAATAATGAAACCAATTTGAGGTAAAAAGAAAAAAAAAGTGTTACTTAATTTTTAGTCTGCATTCTGCTTGTTTTCTATTACATTTTACTCAATTGGAGCAACACAATTAGATTTCAGTATTTTTTTCTCCATTTTGTTCTCCTAGGCTACACTGAATATTTAAATTAGAAAAAAACTTTATTGATTTTTTTCTTTTATCATGAAAATATTCCTCTCTTTCTTAACAGAACTTAAATTTCCAACCTGAATTACTTTGTAGTACAACCTAATGTCCCATGCAATATTGTTATACCTGTATTTTTGTCAAATCTAATTATGAAGTCTTGATTTGTGTAATGTGCAAGAAATCATTTCCACTTCCCCTACCATGCAAACAGATCAATTTTCTCATTAGCCATTTCCATCAGTCTTGATTGCTTTAAACTTTTGCTTTTCATATTCCTCTGTTTCCTAGCCAAATTTGGTCTTACTTCATGAATAGACAGATTTATCACATTTTAAGAAATTTATTCATGTGGATAGATTAACTATATAAATCAGTAATAGTGTGATATTTTTCACTATTTTAATTATTAGTTATTTACTTTGTCCCATCATAGTCTTTCTACAATCTTGAATTGATTTATTTTTGTTTTTTACTTTATTTCAGAATTTAAGAACAAATAAGGAAATGAGCCACAAAGTAGATGACAATAAAAGATGAAGAGGAAGAGAGGCATAAAACTCATGTTAGGAGCATAGCTTTGGATAAAAGACTCTAGGGAGAATTCTTTGGACACTATGCTCTGACGAAAGGAGTTATGTGGTGGTGAATAATTTTCTCACAGACCGTTCGTTCCTTGATGTGTTTGATGCACAAATAAAAATATGGGTTGAAAGTTTGCAGAATGTAGTTTGTGTGTTTACAGAGGGGGCTGTAAAGTGAATGTGCTGATGTGTGTGAAATCAGACTTGATGTAGATAATGGGCACTATTAGGAAGATATGCTCAGAAAAAGGTGAATGCTTCTGTGAATGCCAAGTTGTATTTATTGTCTGCGTGTAACAACCATTCACCAAGTGCATATTCAAAGTGTTTTTTAATAAATGCTTTCTTACAAGAAGGTTGATTCTGTTTCATCAGTGGAAAAATTACAGTAGTATTTCAGTTCAGTTTAGTCGCTCAGTCATGTCCGACTCTTTGCGATCTCATGAACTGCAGCACGCCAGGCCTCCCTGTCTACCGTCAACTCCTGGAGTTTACTCATATGTCCATTGAGTCAGTGATGCCATCCAACCATCTCATCCTCTGTCATCCCCTTCTCCTCCTGCCTTCAATCTTGCCCAGCATCAGGGTCTTTTCTAATGAGTCAATTCTTGCATCAGGTGGCCAAAGTACTGGAGTTTCAGCTTCAACATCAGTCCTTCCAATGAATATTCAGAACTGGTTTCCTTTAGGATGGACTGGTTGGATCTCCTTGCAGTCCAAGGGACTCTCAAGAGTCTTCTCCAACACCACAGTTCAAAAGCATCAATTCTTCAGCGCTCAGCTTTCTTTATAGTCCAACTCTCACATCCATACATGACTACTGGAAAAACCATAGCTTTGACTAGATAGACCTTTGTTGGCAAAGTAATGTCTCTGCTTTTGAATATGCTATCTAGGTTGGTCATAGCTTTTCTTCCAAGGAGCAAGTGTTTTTAAATTTCATGGCTGCAGTCACCACCTGCAGTGATTTTGCATCCCCCCAAAATAAAGTCTGCCACTGTTTCCCCATCTATTTGCTATCAAGTGATGGGACCAGATGCCATGATCTTAGTTTTCTGAATGTTGAGTTTTAAGCCAACTTTTTCACTCTCCTCTTTCACTTTCATAAGAGGCAGTAGTATTTACATGATGAAAAACAGGAATGCAAGTTTGATGATTCCCTCCTTTACAGTTCCAAATCTTCAAAACCCTGGTACTCAAATAAGATGCTAAAAAAACTCTCTTAATCTCTTTGTAGTTTCAGTAGAAACAGTTGTGTAGTTACTACCAAATTTTCTTTTCTAGTCTGTTTTTATGTTTCTGTATGGAATTTATATAACTAAACCTCAAAAAATAAAACAAAATAAGGGGTAAAACCAAGACGTTTCCTGTTTAAAGTCCCAAAGTGCATGATTTGTAGAACTGTACTTCTCAATCTATTCTTCCTCCAACAAAACTCATTAATTTTCTTGTGAGGAATCAGGATCATGATTAGGTCAAAAACTCTTTGTTGACACTGTTATATTTGAGAACCAGCACAGGGCAGAGTGTAGCAACATTTAATAAATAAATGTTTGTTGCATGAAAAGTAAGTGAAAAAGAAAATAACCCTACTGTCTGCATCATAATGCAGACACTGTGGTTTTCAAATGTTAATATTGTGGTTTTCCTGACTATCAAAAACAAATCTAAATTTAAGGCAAACTTTTTTCTATTTACCTAGTCACTGCTGCCAAATAACACTCTGAATCTGGATTTATGTCTATTAAGGCTTATATGTGGCTAGGGCAAGACAGCTTTTCTGCTCCATGGGAAAAAAATTAGAACTCAGTCTTGGATTTCTGACAAATGTATATGATGCAGCAAAAGACTATTGGGTTTATTGGAGCCAGATTGTCTCTTGAACCAAAAAAATTCCATCTTTATCTAAGTTCCATTCAGTTCAGTTCAGTCCCTCAGTTGTGTCCGACTCTTTGCAATCCCATGGATCACAGCACATCAGGCTTCCCTACTACCAGGGGCTTGCTCAAACTTACATTCATTGAGTTGGTGATGCCATTCAACCTTCTCATGCTCTGTCATCCCCTTCTCCTCCTGCCTTCAATCTTGCCCAGCATCAGGGTATTTTTTAATGAGTCAGTTCTTCGCATCAAGTGGCCAAAGTATTGGAGCTTCAGCTTCAACATCAGTCCTTCAAATCAATTTTCAAAACTGATTTCCTTTAGGATTTACTGGTTGGATTGCCTTGCAGCCCAAGGGACTCTTAAGAGTCTTCTTCAACACTACAGTTCAAAAGCATCAATTCTTTTGCACTCAGCTTTCTTTATGGCCCAAATCTCATATCCACACATGACTACTGGAAAAACCATAGCTCTGAAGTAGTGGCCAAACTTGCACCCTTGGACCCCAAAGGTTGTCCAGTGCTTTGAGACATTTTTTAACCTCATCACAGTTATAGGCATGCATTATATTTGATGGTCATTTGAAAATGACCATATCATTTGCCATTTAAACCAAGACCCTGCTGAGAGTGGAAGAGATGCTGTTGATAATATTGGGAAACAGTAGAGGATGGTGGTAATACAGGAGTATCTCTCATTCCCTTTCTATGACCCCTCCCTTTGTTTTTCTCCACAATACTACAACACACTGTTGCATGGTAGTATTAACCTTTATTGAAAATGTAGAGCAAACTAAAGTAAATCAAGGTGGATATTTAGACATATAAATTTTATTCACTACCGCTTATCTACATAACTTCCTAGTGAAGTGAAGTGAAATGAAGTCACTCAGTCGTGTCCGACTCTTTGTGAACCCATGGACTGCAGCCTTCCAGGATTCTCTGTCCATGGGATTTTCCAGGCAAGAGTACTGGAGTGGGTTGCCATTGCCTTCTCCAGGGGATCTTCTCAGCTCAGAGATTGAGCCCAGGTCTCCCGCATTGCAGGCAGACACTTTACCCTCTAAGCCACCAGGGAAACTTTCTAGTAGAAACAGTCAATTGCCACTTGATAAGGCTCAGGTAGATTTTTAGATCAGGACTTCCGTAGGCTTCATTTCCCTGAGATCTGTGTGTTCTGGGGCAACTGGAAATATGAAAGGCAGAGATTACTTTATACAAAGAAAAGAGGATGGAAAAGAGAAAGAATATGTCCTCTGAGAGTTAATGGTAAAGTACAGTATTAAAGCATAGTGTTGTTGTTGTTTAGTCTTTAACTCATGTCCAACTCTTTGCCAGCCCATGGACTATAGCCCACCAGGCTCCTTCATCCAAAGTATTTTCCGGGCAAGACCACTGATGTGAGTTGCCATTTCTTTCTCCAGTTAAAGCATACAACCCAATACAAATACCACTCCCCACCACAGAGAAACACACCAAATTTGTAAGCTTCTATTTCTGTTTGGGAGAGGTGTTAGTTGAATACAAACAAATCAAAATAATAAAGTGAAGTATTTTTTATTTTTCCTTGTCGATAAAATTTGGTGAGAAGGATTACTACCAAGCTGTACGATTATTAAAACACCAGATAAATCACTACACTAACACTGAATCCAGAACAAACATGGGCACACATTCAACAATGACCACTTTACTAACTGCATTTTTAAACCAGAAAACAGATAGTCTGAGGCTAGAAGACACTTAGATATTCTGTTCAGTTCAGTTCAGTAGCTCAGTCGTGTCCGACTCTTTGCGACCCCATGAATCGCAGCAAGCCAGGCCTCCCTGTCCATCACCAACTCCCGGAGTTCACTCAGACTCACGTCCATCGAGTCAGTGATGCCATCCAACCATCTCATCCTCTGTCGTCCTCTTCTCCTCCTGCCCCCAATCCCTCCCAACATCAAAGTCTTTTCCAATAAGTCAACTCTTCCCATGAGGTGGCCAAAGTACTGGAGTTTCAGCTTTAGCATCATTCCTTCCAAAGAAATCCCAGGGCTGATCTCCTTTAGAATGGACTGGTTGGATCTCCTTGCAGTCCAAGGGACTCTCAGGAGTCTTCTCCAACACCATAGTTCAAAACCATCAATTCTTTGGCACTCAGCTTTCTTCACAGTCCAACTCTCACATCCATACATGACTACTGGAAAAACCATAGCTTTGACCAGACGGACCTTAGTTGGCAAAGTAATGTCTGCTTTTCAGTATGCTGTCTAGGTTGGTCATAACTTTCCTTCCAAGGAGTAAGCGTCTTTTAATTTCATGGCTGTAGTCACCACCTGCAGTGATTTTGGAGCCCCCCAAAATAAAGTCTGACCTTGTTTCCACTGTTTCCTCAACTATTTCCCATGAAGTGATGGGACCTGATGCCATGATCTTCGTTCTCTGAATGTTGAGCTTTAAGCCAACTTTTTCACTCTCCTCTTTCACTTTCATCAAGAGGCTTTTTAGTTCTTCTTCACTTTATGCCATAAGGGTGGTGTCATCTGCATATCTGAGGTGATTGATATTTCTTCCGGCAATCTTGATTCAGCTTGTGTTTCTTCCAGTCCAGCGTTTCTCATGATGTACTCTGCATATAAGTTAAATAAGCAGGGTGACAATATACAGCCTTGACATACTCCTTTTCCTATTTGGAACCAGTCTGTTGTTCCATGTCCAGTTCTAACCGTTGCTTCCTGGCCTGCATACAGATTTCTCAAGAGGCAGGTCGGGTGGTGTGATATTCCCATCTCTTTCAGAATTTTCCACAGTTTATTGTGATCCACACAGTCAAAGGCTTTGGCATAGTCAATAAAGCAGAAATAGATGTTTTTCTGGAACTTGTTGCGGGGTGGCTTCTCCTCGCTGCCGCCCCTGGCCTTGGACGCAGGGTGACTCCTCTCGCCTGTTTTTGCGCCGTTGCAGCCTGGCACCCTCGGCTGCTGCCCCTGACCTCAGACGTGGGGTACCTCCTCTTGGCTGCCGCCCTTTGGGAATAGGATCCTCCCGGTTTCTGCCCCTGACCTTGGACGTGGGGTAGCTCCTTTCAGCTGTGCTTAGTGCACCGGTCGCAGCCGCCTGCGACTTAAATTACAAGATATAAATTTCCCAAATTACTATAATGTGATTATTCTAAAAATGAGAAATATAATTACTAATTCGTTTTGAAGCAGGAGGGAATGGGGCAGGGCAAAAACTTTGAAAGAATGAAATAACCTGAGGACACAACAGAAACTGATTTGAACCAAGTAAGAGCAAGATGATGCTGTGAAAGTGCTGCACTCAATATGCCAGCAAATTTGGAAAACTCAGCAGTGGCCACAGGAGTGCAAAAGGTCAGTTTTCACTCCAATCCCAAAGAAAGCCAATGCCAAGAAATGCTCAAAATACCGGACAATTGCACTCATCTCACATGCTAGTAAAGTAATGCTTAAAATTCTCCAAGCCAGGCCTCAGCAATATGTGAACTGTGAACTTCCTGATGTTCAAGCTGGTTTTACGAAAAGCAGAGAAACCAGAGATCAAATTGCCAACGTCCACTGGATCATAGAAAAAGCAAGAGAGTTCCAGAAAAACATCTATTTCTGCTTTATTGACTATGCCAAAGCCTTTGACTGTGTGGATCACAATAAACTGTGAAAAATTCTGAAAGAGATAGGAATACCAGACCACCTGACCTGCCTCCTGAGAAATCTGTATGCAGGTCAGGAAGCAACGGTTAGAACTGGACATGGAACAACAGACTGGTTCCAAATAGGAAAAGGAGTATGTCAAGGCTGTATATTGTCACCCTGCTTATTTAACTTATATGCAGAGTACATCATGAGAAACGCTGGACTGGAAGAAACACAAGCTGGAATCAAGATTTCTGGGAGAAATATCAATAACCTCAGATATGCAGATGACACCACCCTTATGGCAGAGAGTGAAGAGGAACTAAAGAGTCTCTTGATGAAAGTGAAAGAGGAGAGTGAAAAAGTTGGCTTAAAGCTTAACATTCAGAAAACGAATATCATGGCATCAGGTCCCATCACTTCATGGGAAATAGATGGGGAAACAGTGGAAGCAGTGTCAGACTTTATTTTGGGGGGCCCAAAATCACTGCAGGTGGTGACTGCAGCCATGAAATTAAAAGACGCTTACTCCTTGGAAGAAAAGGTATGACCAACCTAGATAGCATATTGAAAAACAGAGACATTACTTTGCCAACTAAGGTCCGGCTAGTCAAGGCTATGGTTTTTCCAGTAGTCATGTATGGATGAGAGAGTTGGACTGCGAAGAAGGCTGAGCGCTGAAGAATCGGTGCTTTTGAACTATGGTGTTGGAGAAGACTCTTGAGAGTCCCTTGGACTGCGAGGAGATCCAACCAGTCCATTCTGAAGGAGATCAGCCCTGGGATTTCTTTGGAAGGAATGATGCTAAAGCTGAAACTCCAGTACTTTGGCCACCTCATGGGAAGAGCTGACGTATTGGAAAAGACTTTGATGTTGGGAGGGATTGGGGGCAGGTGGAGAAGGGGACAAAAGAGGATGAGATGGCTGGATGGCATCACTGACTCGATGGACGCGAGTCTGAGTGAACTCCGGGAGTTGGTGACGGACAGGGAGACCTGGCTTGCTGGGATTCATGGGGTCGCAAAGAGTCAAACACGACTGAGTGAATGAACTGAAATGAACTGAACTGAAGAGCAAGATGGCAGATTATCAACTTCCACCAGACCTTGCGCCCTAGTACATGCTCACTATAACATATTAGCAAGCTAAATAACATACCCATTGGCAGCATGACAGTTCCAAGGCTGAGCATGAAGACCAAAATATAAGTAGTGGACCAACTCCTGGCAAGCTCCATCCCTTCTCAAAAATAGTTGAACTAATTCTCCTACTCGTTAGCCCATGAAATCACCTAGCCACACCTTATTTTGAATCCACTCTCATCTTCTGAAATGGCCCACACTCTGTCTGTGGAATGTGTTTCTCTCTAAATAAACCCACTTCTTACCTATAATTTCATCTCACACTGAACTCTTTCTACAATGAGACATCAAGAACTTGAGCTTCAAGTGTTGAAATCTGATGTGTTATTTCTGTTGGAATACTCTCTGGTTTGGCATGTGTTCAAGTCCCATACTGATTTTTGGCCAGATTTGTATCTTGGCTGAATGGATTCAAGTCCCAATCTGAATTACACATTTTCAAATTTGAATTTGAATATTTTTGTTGCGATACTCATTTTGCACAGAATGTATTTAGACGGTGACACATACATCATCATTTTCTATAGTTTTCTGACATTTGTGTAAAATATGCCATATGGTCTCAATTTTAGTGGTAGGAAGTATCATACCTGGCTCTTGATTAATGCGGAGTCAGTGGTTGGCAGTAAAGTTGGAGAACAGCTTTTGTTTCATGGTAAGATTTCCCATGGTCTAGATGGAGATAGCTGGAGGCAAGTATGGAGATTTAATCCATGGTAATAGGAGGGTGGACAACTGTTGACTAAAAAAGAATGGTTTTGAGCAATGAGGAACTTTAGTAATTCTTATCAGAGTGTGAAATTTAACAATGACACTTTAGGGCTTCCTAGCACTTGAGTCTTTTTTTTTTTCTTCAACAGGACTCTAACTTCAATGAAGTCTTTATTCAGAATATTCTTCATTTTAACTGGGAACAAATCTCCATTTACCAACAGAAACAGAAGATCATGACAATTGACTATGTAAATTTTTACCTGAACTCCTTATGGAGGGACACATTTATTTGATTTCTCTGGTGTTTCCGTGGAGAGACCACCATCTGAGTAATTCTACTGGCCCCTCTTTGCTTCCTCTTTCCTTACCCTTAGCAAACCACCAGTTCAGTTCAGTTGCTCAGTCGTGTCTGACTCTTTGTGACCCCATGAATCGCAGCATGCCAGGCCTCCCTGTCCATCACCAAATCCCAGAGTTCTCTCAGACTAGCGTCCATCGAGTCCGTGATGCCATCCAGCCATCTCACCTTCTGTCGTCCCCTTCTCCTCCTGCCCCCAATCCCTCCCAGCATCAGAGTCTTTTCCAATGAGTCGACTCTTCGCATGAGGGGGCCAAAGTACTGGAGTTTCAGCTTTAGCATCATTCCTTCCAAAGAACACCAGGGCTGACCTCCTTCAGAATGGACTGGTTGGATCTCCTTGCAGTCCAAGGGACTCTCAAGAGTCTTCTCCAACACCACAGTTCAAAAGCATCAATTCTTCGGCACTCAGCCTTCTTCACAGTCCAACTCTCACACCCATACATGACTACTGGAACAACCATAGCCTTGACTAGACAGACCTTTGTTGGCAAAGTAATGTCGCTGCTTTAAACAGTTTTAAAAAAAGGAATTAAGCTTGATTAATTCAGATGTTTGATATCTTGTTGTTGTCTTAGGAATATGTATATTTGGGAGAAACATACATTCCCTTTGGCTTATTGTAGTAAGTTTTATAGAAGCAGTGTTCCTAGGGAAGGCCAATGATTGTCCAGTCATACCTTTACCTGATAAGATAAGAAAGCCTTCCTCAGCGACCAATGCAAACAAATAAAGGAAAACAACAGAACGGGAAAGACTAGAGATCTCTTCAAGAAAATTAGAGATAACAAGGGAACATTTCATACAAAGATGGGCTCAATAAAGGACAGAAATGGTATGGATCTAACAGAAGTAGAAGATATTAGAAGAGGTGGCAAGAATACACAGAAGAACTGCACAAAAAAGATCTTCAAGACCAAGATAATTACGATGGTGTGATCACTCACCTAGAGCCAGACGTCCTGGAATGTGATGTCAAGTGGGCCTTAAAAAGCATCACTACAAAGAGAGCTAGTGGAGGTGATGGAATTCCAGTTGAGCTATTTCAAATCTTGAAAGATGATGCTATGGAAGTGCTCCACTCAATGTGCCAGCAAATTTGGAAAACTCATCAGTAGGCACAGGACTGGAAAAGGTCACTTTTCATTCCAATCCCAAAGAAAGGCAATGCCAAAGAATGCTCAAACTACCGCACAATTGCACTCATCTCACATTCTAGTAAAGTAATGCTCAAAGTTCTCCAAGCAAGGCTTCAACAATATGTGAACCGTGAACTTCCAGATGTTCAAGCTGGTTTTAGAAAAGGCAGAGGAACTAGAAATCAAAATGCCAACATCCTCTGGATCATGGAAAAAGCAAGAGAGTTGCAGAAAAACATCTATTTCTGCTTTATTGACTATACCAAAGTGTTTGACTGTGTGAATCACAGTAAACTGTGGAAAATTCTGAAAGAGATGGGAATACCAGACTACCTGACCTGCCTCTTGAGAAACCTATATGCAGGTCAGGAAGCAACAGTTAAAACTGGACATGGAACAACAGACTGGTTCCAAATAGGAAAAGGAGCTGGATATTGTCACCCTGCTTATTTAACTTATATGCAGAGTACATCATGAGAAACACTGGGCTGGAAGAAACACAAGCTGGAATCAAGATTGCTGGGAGAAATATCCATAACCTCAGATATGCAGATGACACCACCCTTATGGCAGAAAGTGAAGGGGAACTAAAAAGCCTTTTGATGAAAGTGAAAGAGGAGAGTGAAAAAGATGGCTTAAAGCTCAACATTCAGAAAACAAAGATCATGGCATCTGGTCCCATCATTTAATGGGAAATAGATGGGGAAACAGTGAAAGCAGTGTCAGAGTTTATTTTTTGAGGCTCCAAAATCACTGCAGATGGTGACTCCAGCCAAAGCAGAGACATTACTTTGCCGACTAATGTCCATCTAGTCAAGGCTATGGTTTTTCCTGTGGTCATGTATGGATGTGAGAGTTGGACTGTGAAGAAGGTTGAGCACCGAGGAATTGATGCGTTTGAACTGTGGTGTTGGAGAAGGCTCTTGAGAGTCCCTTGGACTGCAAGGAGATCCAACCAATCTATTCTGAAGGAGATCAACCCTGGGTGTTCTTTGGAAGGAATGATGCTAAAGCTGAAACTCCAATACTTTGGCCACCTCATGTGAACAGTTGACTCATTGGAAAAGACTGTGATGCTGGGAGGCATTGAGGGCAGGAGGAGAAAGGGACGACCATGGATGAGATGGCTGGATGGCATCATGGACTCGATGGACATGAGTCTGAGTGAACTCTGGGAGATGGTGATGAACAGGGAGCCCTGGTGTGCTGCAATTCATGGGGTTGCAAAGAGTCGGACACAACTGAACGACTGAACTACTCCTTGGAAGGAAAGTTATGACCAAACTAGATAGCGTATTCAAAAGCAGAGACATTACTTTGCCAACAAAGGTCTGTCTAGTCAACACTATGTTTTTTCCAGTAGTCATGTATGGATGTGAGAATTGGACTGTGAAGAAGGCTGAGCACCGAAGAATTGATGCTTTTGAACTGTGATGTTGAAGAAGACTCTTGAGAGTCCCTTGGACTGCAAGGATATCCAACCAGTCCATTCTGAAGGAGGTCAGCCCTGGTGTTCTTTGGAAGGAATGATGCTAAAGCATAAACTCCAGTACTTTGGTCACCTCACGAGAAAAGTTGACTCATTGGAAAAGACTTTGATGCTGGGAGGGATTGGGGGCAGGAGGAGAAGGGGACGACAGAGGATGAGATGGCTGGATGGTATCACTGACTCGATGGACATCAGTCTGACTGAAATCCGGGAGTTAGTGATGGACAGCGAGGCCTGGTGTGCTGCGATTCATGGGGTCACAAATAGTCAGACATGGCTGAGTGACTGAATTGACTGACTGACCTTTACCTGGATATGAATAATCCTTCAGAGCTACCTACACTTTGGGCAAGCTCATTTACTTAACAAATTAAGTCATGCCATATGATCTATTCTTTATCACTATAAAGGTGCTGAGCTGATCTTCTTGGCTGATACTCTTAATCTTTGAAAGACTTCTAATCAGTTGAAGAAGTATGGATGACAATGAAGATTATATACATGTGATCCCATGAATTGCTAACACTTACTCTTAGTAAAAGCCTGGCGTGCTACAGTTCATGGGGGTCGCGAAGAGTCCAACATGATTTAGTGACTGTACTACAACAAATTACGAAGTTTGCCGCTTTTCCATAATCCTTAAGACTCTTGTAAAAATTGTAATATGATTTATATTATCTAATATATTAAGGAAATTTCATGTGAACTAATGTGATATTCTTTACTATAGAAGAATAAGTTGAAACCTAATGTATTTTTCTATGCACGTTAGTCATAGTTTAATAATTAGTCACAGCAAACACAGTATGTATATTTTGTGTTAAATATAGGGTACTGTTAAGTCTTGTCTGATAAGAGTCTTAATGTCTTTTTTTTTTTAAGTTTGAAATCATCAACAATGTATGTTAACTAAAAAAAAAAAAAAAATGTGACCACTTTACTGAAAGGTTCAGGTTGACATTTTAAAACTTACTTGAGCTAAACTACCAAGATACACTTAAGAGAAAAAAATGAAACCTGAGTAAGAGCTTATACAAGACAGAATAAATCCTTTAGGATGATTAGCTCAGTGAAACATGAAGAATATTTCATGTGCATGTCAGGTCTCTTGCTGGCCTCAAACTAATAATTTAGATTCACTTCATTATAGCCACTGAAGTACCTTAGCAAAGACTTTGAAGATAAGTGAAGGGCCAGGGAGAAAGAGCAAAAACACTTACAGAATGAAGTTGCTCTTGTAATTCAGCTTCAGATAACTCAAACAAGCACCTTGCGAATGACAATGCAGGGCTGAGTGTCGCTCATTATGAATGAAAATGCCTAAGACACAGGCACCCTCTAGGAGTTCTCTCAATGGGCCTCAAAAAAGAATATTCCAAAGATATAGCTCATTCTTCTCTGTTTCAAGAGCTGATTCTTCCATTTTAAATCAAGGATACTTTACAAACCAATGATATCTGACACTTCAACTGACTTGTAGTGTAATAAAAGTTGTCCTATTTTGCTAAAAACATATGGATTTTGACACACTAGCAACCTGGTTAATGGTAAGTTCATGTATATTTTTACTTATTTACCTATTTAGTATAATCTTCCAATGGCGGTATCATAGCATATGGTATTTTCTGAATGACCAGATTAGGTATTCATTTGGCTCATTTAAAGGAAAACTTGATGTTCAAAGTAATAATTCAGTGATAATAAATATGTTTGAATTATTTGCAAGCAAAAGAAAAGGAAAGGGGCTTGGTTGTGGGCTTTGAATTTAGACAGACATAGAAGTAAATTCTAGCACCCAGTCTTACTAATTGCATGACTGTGGCAAATACATTAACCTCAGTATGCTTTCATTTTCTAATCCAATCTTTAACATGGGAATGATATTATTCATATGCCTCATACATTTGTGTGAATATAAATATAAATAACAATAACCCACTACTGAGTGTTATTTGATTGTATGTCAAACACTAGGCCAAGTGTGTTTGTGATTTAAGCTTCACAGTAACTATTTGAAAGTATATTAACTTCCCTACCTAGACTACTTTTTCATACATGGTAGCTGCCTTGCCCATGCGAAATACACTCAAATTCTGACTTCTAATTCAAAACATTCTTATGGGCTACAGATTTATATATACATATAACTCTTTTCTGCATTGTTCCATCTGGCCATCTGCTAAGCACCTTGATAACTACATAATCTCAGCTGTACTCATCATCTTTAACCCTGTCTCATTCTTTTGTTTATCCTGTTTTCCTTGGTAAATGGTACCACCAGAGCTCACACCAGAAATCTTAAATTTTTTCAATCTTCAAAATATCACCAGAGCTCACACCAGAAATCTTAAATTTTTTCAATCTTCAAAATATAGTGATTTATTTCAAATAGATCTATTCACTCCCTGCAACAGTCTTCATCATCTTAAGGTATGAATTACTAGGCAGTCAGTGTATAACTCTGAGACTTTGGTCTTGTTTTCAGTAAACATCCTGCTCCATTGTCCTGAATTCCTGGAATGTATCTTCAGTCTGATAAATTATCAGCACTTAGACCCAGGGAAGGGCAGTAATTAAATTCTGTTCCCTATGCTTTAGGGAAAAACAACTGATGATCATTAATCTTAAAACCATACATTTGGTCCATGGCAAAATGGCCAGAGGGCATGAAAAAGGATGGTGACTTAATCGAAGGATCAAGAAAAGCCATCAGTTCAGTTCAGTCGCTCAGTCGTGTCCAACTCTTTGCAACCCCATGAATCCCAGCATGCCAGGCCTCCCTGTTAATCACCATCTCCCGGAGTTCACTCAGACTCACGTCCATCGAGTCCATGATGCCATCCAGCCATCTCATCCTCTGTCGTCCCCTTCTCCTCCTGCCCCCAATCCCTCCCAGCATCAGAGTCTTTTCCAGTGAGTCAACTCTTCTCATGAGGTGGCCAAAGTACTGAAGTTTCAGCTTTAGCATCATTCCTTCCCAGGGTTGATCTCCTTCAGAATGGACTGGTTGGATCTCCTTGCAGTCCAAGGGACTCTCAAGAGTCTTCTCCAACACCATAGTTCAAAAGCATCAATTCTTTGGTGCTCAGCCTTCTTCATCGTCCAACTCTAGATCTCTTCAAGAAAATTAGAGATACCAAGAGAACATTTCATGCAAAGATGGGCTCAATAAAGGACAGAAATGGTATGGACCTAAACGAAGCAGAAGATATTAAGAAGAGGTGGCAAGAATACACGGAAGAACTGTACAAAAAAGAGCTTCACGACCCAGATAGTCATGGTGATGTGATCACTAATCTAGAACCAGACATCTTGGAATGTGAAGTCAAGTGGGCCTTAGAAAGCATCAGTACGAATAAAGCTACTGGAGGTGATGGAATTCCAATTGAGCTGTTTCAAATCTTGAAAGATGATGCTGTGAAAGTGCTGCACTCAATATGCCAGCAAATTTGGAAAACTCAGCGATGGCCACAGGACTGGAAAAGGTCAGTTTTCATTCCAATCCCAAAGAAAGGCAATGCCAAAGAATGTTCAAACTACCACACAATTGCACTCATCTCACATTCTAGTAAAGTACTGCTCAAAATTCTCCAAGCCAGGCTTCAGCAATACGTGAACCGTGAACTCCCTGCATTCAAGCTGGTTTTAGAAAAGGCAGAGGAACCAGAGATCAAATTGCCAACATCTGCTGGATCATGAGAAAAGAAAGAGAGTTCCAGAAAACCATCTATTTTTGCTTTATTGACTATGCCAAAGCCTTTGACTGTGTGGATCACAAGAAACTGGAAAATTCTGAGAGAGATGGGAATACCAGACCACCTGACCTGCCTCTTGAGAAATCTGTATGCAGGTCAAGAAGCAACAGTTAGAACTGGACATGGAACTACAGACTGGTTCCAAATAGGAAAAGGAGAACGTCAAGGCTGTATATTGTCACCCTGCTTATTTAACTTCTATGCAGAGTATATCATGAGAAACACTGGACTGGAAGAAACACAAGCTGGAATCAAGATTTCTGGGAGAAATATCAATCACCTCAGATATGCAGATGACACCACCCTTATGGCAGAAAGTGAAGAGTAGCTAAAAAGCCTCTCGATGAAAGTGAAAGAGGAGAGGGAAAAAGTTGGCCTAAAGCTCAACATTCAGAAAACGAAGATCATGGCATCCGGTCCCATCACTTCATGGGAAATAGATGGGGAAACAGTGGAAACAGTGTCAGACTTTATTTTTTTGGGTTCCAGAATCACTGCAGATGGTGATTGCAGCCATGAAATTAAAAGACACTTACTCCTTGGAAGAAAAGTTATGACCTACTTAGATAGCATATTCAAAAGCAGAGACATTACTTTGCCGACTAAGGTCCGTCTAGTCAAGGCTATGGTTTCCCTGTGGTCAAGAGAAGCCATAAAGTTGTTAAGTATGTTGACTTTTAAATTGATTGGTTAGAAAAAATGTGATTTAAGGAAAGATATAAAAACTACTGTAAGTCCCACCTTGTGGCGGGGGTGGGGTGGGGGGACTCTTTACCCCTCTCAGTGTCTATCCTAAGAGCTTTGTAGTTTCCTCCCCTTTAATAAATCCTATTCTCTTGTTATCACAAGTGTTTGTGTGTTCAATGATTCCATTCTTTGGCTCCACAGATAAGAACTCAGATTCCAATCTCAATCTGACACCTTAACTATCTTTACAGCCTCATGACTGGCCTTCCTCTATCCATGTCCCTCCTTCAGTCCCATAATGCATTAGCCATGTTTCAGACAAAGAGATCTTTTAAAAACTGTTATGTGATAATATTGCCCTGTTGCACAATACCTTTCAGTTCAGTTCAGTTGCTCAATCATTTCTGACTCTTTGCGACCCCATGAACCACAGCACACCAGGCCTCCCTGTCCATTACCAACTCCTGGAATTTACTCAAACTCATATCCATTGGGTCAGCGACTCCATCCAACTATCTTATCCTCTGTCACCCTCTTCTCCTCCTGTCTTCAATCTCTACTTAACATGAATCAACAAGTATATGAAAAAGCAGGTATCTCTGCTGAATCAAGGCCTTGCTGCAACCTTACTGTACTTTATTTGGGACTCACTGCCTATGCTTCCATATCACTGTTCATATTTCATTTTCTCAAAGAGATCTTCTGCTATATTATCTCTAGACCTTCACTCATATCTTCCCACAGCCTGTAAGACTTTGTCTCCCTAACATAGCAGGGCTGGTTGAGAGTCACAGTCAACTCTCAGATCAATGATAGGATATTCTTCCCCCTACACATCCACAGGACTTTGTACTTCTTTGAGCTCTCATCACATTTGAAAATGCTATAACTGTCCATATCATCTACTAGATTATAAACTCCATGATGATAGAGAATACGTCTGTTTTCTCACTGTACATGGAGCATAGTGAATTGCTCACTGATCCTTGGTGGTGCTCAGTTATTCTCTGTTGGATCAAATGACAGTCTAAATAAATAGGCATTTATAATTTGCTTCCTGACTTCCTAGGGGCTATGAATTGGTTTGGAACTAGAGAGATAAAAATCTAAATAGAGGTCAAGATGGAGATCAAGATACAAAGAAAGAGAGAGAGAGACAGAGAGGATGAAGAGCATGGGAGATAAGATCATGAAAACTCAGGCATGGACAGTGCTGCTCTGAGATCAAGGTTTAGAAAGGACAAAGGTCCTTCTTCCTTTCCAATCTGCCACACCTCCACTCTGCAGTGTGGAACAGCTTTAACCTAATGATGGCATTGCCACTAGTATTTCTCATTTTACCTTACTGAAGACTTCCTATGGGTTTACACATATTACCACATTTAATCTGAATGTGCCCCTTTATTGGCTTCATTTTGTAGGTGCTGTGGTAGGGACAAAGAGGCTTTAAGTAACCCAATCCAGGGATACCTAGAAGAGAAGAAATCCAAACTCAGGAACTCTGACTCCAGAGCTTGTGCACATAACTATGTCCTCTCTGATCAGGATGTCTGTCACTAGCACAGGGGACAGTGAGCACTGTTGGGGGCCAGCGTGAGGAACTCTGCCCATGGCAAAGGTCATGAGGAGGGAGGCTTGGCATACGCAAAGGTGTGATCAAGCCTCAGGAAACCCCCTGTTCCCGAGCATCTACCCCCAAACCAGAGTCTGTTATATGCTCTCGCCTACACCTCTGACTTTACGGGGGGCTCTCCCCCATAACCGTTTCTCTCGGAGAAGGAGTAAAGTGCATCTCCAAGGCAATAAAAATCCCTGGGCGTGACAAGAGTGTTTCAGCTTACGGACTCCTCTGAAGGTTATCTAGCCCACCTGTATAGGTTCGTCTGGCCACATGTGATTGTTTACAGCCTCCCAATCTGAGAGGCACAAGATGTTTTAGACTTACTAAAGGCAAATTCTTTTGGGGAGTTAGAAATTATTAGTCTGGTGGGTTGGTTAGGAATTATATTGGTGAAGGGTTTTTCATTTGTTGTGTCAATAATTGCTGCTAATTCCCTGCTCTGGGTGGGACAAGAATGTCTCAGGTTAAACCTCTCTGCTGACAGACTAGCTTCTGTGACAGGATTATCCATACTCCTGCCACATGATTGTTTACTACCTCTCAACCATAAACAGCACAGAGACTTTTGGAGTATTTTGAGAGTCTTAATTAGCATAGGGCTTTTCTCATTGTTGAGTCAATGATTGCCACCAGGCCTCCATATCCTTAGGCACCTGGGAATATATTAATCAATGTATTTGGAATATAGAAAAGGAAATATAGTAGTTTTTGATGTTAGCAATACTAGACTTTTTGAGTTAATGGATTTTCTCTTTTGTAATAGATCACTGTGCTTTGTTATAAATCACTGTGTCTTTGTTATGTAAAAATGTAACTTTATCTCTATCTTAAGACCAAATAGATTTTAAGGGGAACATTGGTAAAAGGATTTTCATTTGTTGGGCTGATGTTTGCTGCTAAATCTCCATATTCCCTGCCCGTATAATGAATATAACTAACATATAGGAGAAATAAGTATTAACCTTTAAGCATATAGGAGAAATAAGTATTAATCTTTAAGATTAATCCTGTTAACCTTGAGTTAAATAAATTCCTTTCTTGATTGTAACTCACTACCCCCTCACCCTATAGGAATGCAACTTTATCTGGAGGGTGGTGCCTGGTTTAAGAAAAAACACCCTTGGAAGAAATGAGGTTTTTGGTTATCAGAAAGAGGGGATGTGGAATGTCAGCAGGTCTCACTCATGGCCAGAGGATGATGTAATATCCCTAAGACCTTTTTTGTTATACATTTATGTGAAGCACCTGATTTTGATAAAGGTCAGGACTGCTGACCCCCACGTGACTCTGTATTCATCCCTATGTGTAACAAAAGGTATATAAGCAAACCCCCAAATAAAGAAATCGGATCAGTTTCTGGAAAGACTGATTCCACCATGTTGCTTCTTTCTTGCTCCCGTTTCTCTGGCTGAATTCAGCCTCTTTTCTCCACTAATTCTCCTACTACACTATCCGTTTCTAATCTCTCTATATATTTATAATTAAATATGTATTTTTCCAAAGACGCCGATGCTGTCCCCACCTTCGAATTCCCTGGATCCACCAGGGCTGAACCTCGGCAGAGCACTAAACATTTTTGAGAGAAAATGGCCTGGGTAACCCCTGCAATGAGGACCTATTAAATTAACTGGGAGGGAATTCAAAGGGGGATGGCCACTTAGGTGAGTAACATAAGACAGCTCTTCAGAACTTGTTCTGAACCAAGAATTTTTGAAAGAATTATGTGTATGTGTTTGTATATGTGTGTGTGTGCATGTGTGTTAAGATTCATCCAAAATCTGAAAACTAGAATTTAGATGACCTTTCTGGAGTTATTCTTTAACTACTCATGAAAGACATGGATCCTTAGTCAATCAGTTCCTGAAATTCTGTATTAGTCAGCAACAGTTTCTATAATGAAACATTACAGGCTAGGGGACTTAAACAACAGAAATAAATTTTCTTACAGTTCTGGTGAATTGAAGTCCAAGCTCACAGTATAAACATGTTTGATTTCTACTGAGAAGTCTCACCTTGGCTTGTCTCACCTTTGCCTTTTCACTGTGTCTTCACTTGGTCTTTCCTCTGTACATATGCATATCTTGTCCCCATATCTTCTTATAAAGACACAAGTCATATTTGAATAGAATTCACCCATATGGCCTCATATTATTTCTTTAAAGGCACTATCTTTAACTCTGTAAATACAACATCATTAGTCTCATTCTGACGTACTTGGGGTTAGGACTTTGATATGTGAGGGGTTATTACTGTTCAGTCAATGAGTCATGTCTGACTCTTTGCAATCCCATGGTTTTGCATGCCAGGTTTCCCTGTCCTTCATTGTATCCTGGAGCTTGCTCAAAATCATGTCCATTGAGCCAATGATGCCATACAACCATGTCATCCTCTGCCACCCTCATTTCTACCTGCCCTTAGTCTTCCAGCTTAGAAGTCTTTACCAATGAGTCAGCTCTTCACATCAGGTGGCTAAAGTATAGGAACTTCAGCTTCAGCATCAGTCCTTCCAATGAATATTCAGGGTTGATTTCCTTTAGGATTGACTGGTTTGATCTCATTGCTGCCCAAGGGACTCTTAAGAGTCTTCTCCAGCACAATTTGAAGGCATCAATTATTTGGTGCTCAGCCTTCTTTTTGGGCCAATTCTCAAATCTGTACATGACTACTGGAAAAATCATAGTTTTTGCTATATGGGCCTTTGTCAGTAAAGTGATGTTTCTAGGGGTGGGAAGAAAGTCCATACTGCCATCTTTTCCATGAATGTATGCAAGCATATAATAAGAATTATTTGCATGATTAACTGGAACTAGGCAGTCTTAGACTGTGAAATCTTAATAGAATAAAGATAAAATCAAGCAGTGTTCTATTTCTTTGTTTTCATTAGTGACAAAGTTAGAGGCAAGAGCATACATAAAGGCTGTTCTTTGGAACCCCTCTGGGGATCCCATTGATTGAAACAATTGAGGCAGTCAGTTGTAAGATTTCAGATGAATTGGCAGCTTCTTGGGACTGAAGGAATTAGTATTATAGTATCTAAACTCAAAATATACAACTGATTTATTACTGACAAAGGCCCATATATCAAAAGCTATGATTTTTTCCAGTAGTCATGTACAGGTTTGAGAGTTGGCCCAAAAAGAAGGCTGAGCACCAAATAATTGATGCCTTCAAATTGTGCTGGAGAAGACTCTTAAGAGTCCTTTGGACAGCAATGAGATCAAACCAGTCACTCCTAAAGGAAATCAACCCTGAATATTCATTGCAAGAACTGATGCTGAAGCTGAAGTTCCTATACTTTAGCCACCTGATGCGAAGAGCTAACTCATTGGTAAAGACCTCTAAGCTGGAAAGACTGAGGGCAGGTAGAAATGAGGGTGGCAGAGGATGACATGGTTGTATGGCATCATTGGCTCAAACACCCAGAGTAACAGGAAAATTTGGCCTTGGAATGCAAATGAAGCAGGGCAAAGACTAATAGAGTTTTG